>NW_026843440.1:0-239793 GCF_019175385.1 Lycium barbarum
AGGAATAATATAATCCTAGACATGGCTCTATCGCACGATCTCATGAGAAGAAAGATGGTCATTTTCCTAAATGCCCTGTAGCCTTTGTTTATTAGCGTGGCGCGCAACACACCATAAACCAGACTCTACTAGACACGGCTCGTAGACACTTCCTAGGATGAATTGCTCTGATACCACTTTTGTCACGACCCGACTAGGGGCCGCGACGGGTACCCGAAGAATTTACCGAGCACCGCTCTTTCTACTGCTTATTCTGCTCACTTAATACTTTCTTATACATTTTACACACTAATTGTGAGAAAATCATATTTCATTTAAAACATACATACTGCATATACATTGGCCTATTGGCCGTCAAAATAATATACATACATAGGAAATCGTCTTATGGGACCATCTAACCCACACTGAGTATCTACGAGCCACTACTAACATAAGGAATACATAGACGGAACAAGACTCCGTCATGCCCAGAATATACATATAAGAGTGTACATCAAAAGAGAGTAATCACAAGCACCTCCGAACAAAGGAGTACTATCTTCTAGCTGACAGCTACTGATGACCTGGGCCAAGCTCTCCTTCCTGTCTACCTGTGGGCATGAACACAGCGTCCGAAGAAAGGACGTCAGTACGAATATTGTACCGAGTATGAGAGGCATACATAAAGAAGGAAAACATCAACATAAAACATATGGATCTGACTGGTAATCATAAATGCAGTATTGCATGCTATCGTACTCATACTCATCATCATAACCTGTATGCATCATATGCAAGCTGCCCGTCCATGTCGGAACGGTGTAATCATCAATATCATTAGCCCGCGTCCAGGCCTCCCGCATCCGGGGTACCATCTCATGCTGCCCACTAGTGGTGTCTGCCCATGCCCGAAGGTCATGGTGTATCCATATAGCTGCCCGCCTTGGCGGTGACTGCCCGGCCAACTAGGCACGGTGTGAAATGCTCATGTCATGCTTATCATAAAATGCTCATAATAATAATATACTCCTCATAAAATACTTATCTCATTGTAATACATGCATAAGGCTTAAGATCAACTTTACTCTATCGGGGTGACGTAAGGTCGTGATCCCCCGATTCCATTATGGAACAAATATTGATACTCTGCCTCACCTTGAAGGAACTAGTACATAAGGTGAGTGTAAGCGATAATTAACATCATCATTATACTAGCATCATCATATCGTATAACTTATCTCATATGGACATTAAAAAACGTAGGCTTTTAACTTCTTAGAAAGTGAGAGCTCATGAAGGGAATAGGAAATTACATCAAAGATTCATGCCATTAGAAAGAAAGACTAGCCTCACATACCTTGGTCGTTTAGCTAATATATCGCTCACTCGTTCTCCTTCAATATCGCGTCGTTACCTTCATAAGAATTCATATCAACATTAGCATACTAACTACAAGAATGCGTCGCTAATTCTAGGAGAAGTCGGACAGCGCTTCACTTGTTTATACTATTTTTCTCATGTTTTATCTCAACTCTTAACATTCCTAACATTACTTATAATATCACAATCGACCATCGTCATTTACGTACATTTAACAAATCCACCATTTTCCTCCAATTTCCCCATTTTTAGCCTTATGACTCGTCATTGCGTTTTCATGCGTTTAATGCTTGTTTCATGATGTAAACATCATTCATAATGTATTTGTATTCACAACACTTCAACATTCATAATTCAATCCCACTATCATTCATTTATGGCACTATTCACTCAGTAATGGTCCATTTCTACGTTCTTCTACATTTCAAGTGTTTAAGCTTTTCAATACTTCAAACAACATAGAATGATCATGAAACTTACCTTGGATAGTGGTTGAACAACCCTTGAGTTGAAATTCTTCACTTAGCCAAAACCCTAGTTCCACCCTTTGTGGGATTTCTTGACCTGGATGATCTTTTATGGTGTTCTTACACTTGATTTCATAAGTTTGGTGGTGTTGATCTTGATGTTCCTTGTGATTCTCTTGAATTCTTGTGGAGAAAATATTTGGAAAGTTCTAGAGGTCTCCTGAGTTGCATGAATAATGAATGAAATAAAATGAGGCCAATGTTCCTTTTAATAACTCAAAAGCTAATGTTTAATGAATTTCTGTCGGGATGAACAGTGACCGTATTGTGCAGTTTACGGACTGTATTCTGATTTACGGTCCGTCCCAGTGAACGTATTTAAGCGTTCCAAGAAACAGAAAGTTTGGCTGGTGGACAGGGCAGTTTACGACCTGGTTTACGGTCCGTAAACCAGTTTACGGGCCGTAAACTGGGTTGTATTTAACCATATTCAACAATTTCCAGAAAGTTGAGATTTTTGGCAGGTTGAAGGACGAGTGCACTATACGTTCCGTATAGAGCCACGTACGACAACTGCCAGTGAATTTCTCTGCAACTTTATAATTTTTTTCCGAGATTCATAATTAGCCATTCCCGACTTAGTGAAACACCATACATTCATCATACCAGTACGGAAAAACTTCCGAGGTGTAACAGGAACGTACGACCCGATTCATATAAGTTAGTGCCGAGGAACGTACGGCCCGATCCACATAAGTTAGTGTCGGGGAACGTACGGCCCGATCCACATAAGTTAGTGCCGGGGAATGTATTGCCCGATCCACAAATGTTATTGTCGAGGAACGTACCACCCGATCCATAAATGTTAGTGCAGAGGAATGTACGACCCGATCCATAAATGTTAGTGCTAAGGAACGTACGACCCGATCCATATAAGTTAGTGTCGAGGAACGTATGGCCCGATCCATATAAGTTAGTGCCGGGGAACGTATGGCCCGATCCATAAATGTTATTGTCGAGGCACGTACGACCCGATCCATATAAGTTAGTGTCGAGAAACGTACGGCCCGATCCATATAAGTTAGTGTCGAGGAACGTACCACCCGATCCATAAATGTTAGTGCTGAGGAATGTATAACCCGATCCATAAATGTTAGTGCCGAGGAACATACGACCCAATCCATATAAGTAAGTGCCGAGGAACGTACGACCCGATTCATATAAGATAGTGCCGAGGAACGTATGGCTCGATCCATAAATATTAGTGCCGAGGAACCTACAACCCGATCCATATAAGTAAGTGCCGAGGAACGTACGACCCGATTCATATAAGATAGTGTCGAGGAACGTATGGCTCGATCTATAAATATTAGTGCCGAGGAACCGACAGCCCGATCCATATAAGTTAGTGCCGAGGAACGTACGACCCGATACATATAAGTTAAAGCCGAGAAATGTACGGCTTGATCCAATAAGTTAGTGCCGAGGAACATACGGCCCGATCCATATAAGTTAGTGCTGAGGAACGTACGGCCCGATCCATACAAGTTAGTGCCGAGGAACGTACGGACCGATCCATAAATGTTAGTGCCGAGGAACATACGGCCCGATCTATATAAGTTAGTGCCGAGGAACGTACGGGCCGATCCATACAAGTTAGTGCCGACGAAAGCACGACCCGATCTATATAAGTTAGTGCCGAGGAACGTACGGGCCGATCCATATAAATTAGGGCCGAGGAACGTACCACCCGATACATATAAGTTAATGCCTAGGAACGTATGGCCCGATCCATAAATATTAGTGCCGAGGAACCTACGACCCAATCCATATAAGTAAGTGCCGAGGAACGTACGACCCGATCCATAAATATTTGTGCCGAGGAACCTACGGCCCGATCCATAAATATTAGTGTCGAGAAACCTACGGCCCGATCCATATAAGTTAGTGCCGAGGAACGTACGACCCGATCCATAAAAGTAAGTGCCGAGGAACGTACGACCAGATTCATATAAGATTGTGCCAAGGAACGTATGGCCCGATCCATAAATATTAGTACCGAGGAACCTATGGCCCGATCCATATAAGTTAGTGCCGAGGAACGTACGACCCGATCCATATAAGTAAGTACCGAGTAACGTACGACCCGATTCATATAAGATAGTGCCGAGAAACGTATGGCCCGATCCATAAATATTAGTGCCGAGGAACTTACGGCCCGATCCATATAAGTTAGTGCTGAGGATCGTACGACCCGATCTATATAAGTTAGTGCCGGGGAACGTATGGCCCGATCCATAAATGTTATTGTCGAGGAACATTCGACCCGATCCATATAAGTTAGTGCCGAGAAACGTACGGGCCGATCCATATAAGTTAGTGCCGAGGAACTTACCACCCGATCCATAAATGTTAGTGCCGAGGAACATACGGCCCGATCCATATATGTTAGTGCCGAGGAACTTACCACCCGATCCATAAATGTTAGTGCTGAGGAATATACAACCCGATCCATACATGTTAGTGTTGAGGAACATACGACCCGATCCATATAAGTAAGTGCCGAGGAACGTACAACCCGATTCATATAAGTTAGTGCCGAGGAACCTATCACCCGATCCATAAATGTTTGTGTTGAGGAACGTACGACCCGATACATAAATGTTAGTGCTGAGGAACGTACGACCCGATTCATATAAGTTAGTGCCGAGGAACGTACGGCCCGATCCACATAAGTTAGTGTCAGGGAACGTACGGCCCGATCCACATAAGTTAGTGCCGGGGAACGTATGGCCCGATCCATAAATGTTATTGTCGAGGAACGTACAACCCGATCCATAAATGTTAGTGCAGAGGAACATACGACCTGATCCATAAATGTTAGTGCTAAGGAACGTACGACACGATCCATATAAGTTAGTGCCGAGGAACGTACGGCCCGATCCATATAAGTTAGTGCCGGGGAACGTATGGCCCGATCCATAAATGTTATTGTCGAGGAACGTACGACCCGATCCATATAAGTTAGTGTCGAGAAACGTACGGCCCGATCCATATAAGTTAGTGTCGAGGAACGTACCACCCGATCCATAAATGTTAGTGCTGAGGAATGTACAACCCGATCCATAAATGTTAGTGCCGAGGAACGTACGGCTCGATCCAATAAGTTAGTGCTAAGGAACATACGGCCCGATCAATATAAGTTAGTGCTGAGGAACGTACCACCCGATCCATAAATGTTAGTGCCGAGGAACGTACGGCCCGATCCATATAAGTTAGTGCCGAGGAACGTATCACCCGATCCATAAATGTTTGTGTTGAGGAACGTACGACCCGATACATAAATGTTAGTGTGCTGAGGAACGTACGACCCGATTCATATAAGTTAGTACCGAGGAACGTACGGCCCGATCCACATAAGTTAGTGTCGGGGAACGTACGGCCCGATCCACATAAGTTAGTGCCGGGGAACGTATGACCCGATCCATAGATGTTATTGTCGAGGAACGTACCACCCGATCCATAAATGTTAGTGCAGAGGAACGTACGACCCGATCCATAAATGTTAGTGCTAACGAACGTACGACCCGATCCATATAAGTTAGTGCCGAGGAACGTACGGCCCGATCCATATAAGTTAGTACCGGGGAATGTACGGCCCGATCCATAAATGTTATTGTCGAGGAACGTACGACACGATCCATATAAGTTAGTGTCGAGAAACGTACGGCCCGATCCATATAAGTTAGTGTCGAGGAACGTACCACCCGATCCATAAATGTTAGTGCTGAGGAATGTACAACCCAATCCATAAATGTTAGTGCCGAGGAACATACGACCCGATCCATATAAGTAAGTGCCGAGGAACGTACGACCCGATTCATATAAGATAGTGCCGAGGAACGTATGGCTCGATCCATAAATATTAGTGCCGAGGAACCTACGACCCGATCCATATAAGTAAGTGTCGAGGAACGTACGACCCGATTCATATAAGATAGTGCCGAGGAACGTATGGCTCAATCCATAAATATTAGTGCCGAGGAACCTACAGCCCGATCCATATAAGTTAGTGCCGAGGAACGTACGACCCGATACATATAAGTTAAAGCCGAGGAACGTACGACTCGATCCAATAAGTTAGTGCCGAGGAACATACGGCCCGATCCATATAAGTTAGTGCTGAGGATCGTACGACCCGATCTATATAAGTTAGTGCCGGGGAACGTATGGCCCGATCCATAAATGTTATTGTCGAGGAACATACGACCCGATCCATATAAGTTAGTGCCGAGAAACGTACGGGCCGATCCATATAAGTTAGTGCCGAGGAACTTACCACCCGATCCATAAATGTTAGTGCCGAGGAACATACGGCCCGATCCATATATGTTAGTGCCGAGGAACTTACCACCCGATCCATAAATGTTAGTGCTGAGGAATATACAACCCGATCCATACATGTTAGTGCCGAGGAACATACGACCCGATCCATATAAGTAAGTGCCGAGGAACGTACGACCCGATTCATATAAGTTAGTGCCGCGGAACGTATCACCCGATCCATAAATGTTTGTGTTGAGGAACGTATGACCCGATACATAAATGTTAGTTCTGAGGAACGTACGACCCGATTCATATAAGTTAGTGCCGAGGAACGTACGGCCCGATCCACATAAGTTAGTGTCGGGGAACGTACGGCCCGATCCACATAAGTTAGTGCCGGGGAACGTATGGCCCGATCCATAAATGTTATTGTCGAGGAACGTACCACCCGATCCATAAATGTTAGTGCAGAGGAACGTACGACCCGATCCATAAATGTTAGTGCTAAGGAACGTACGATACGATCCATATAAGTTAGTGCCGAGGAACGTACGGCCCGATCCATATAAGTTAGTGCCGGGGAACGTATGGCCCGATCCATAAATGTTATTGTCGAGGAACGTACGACCCGATCCATATAGGTTAGTGTCAAGAAACGTACGGCCCGATCCATATAAGTTAGTGTCGAGGAACGTACCACCCGATCCATAAATATTAGTGCTGAGGAATGCCGAGGAACGTATGGCTCGATCCATAAATATTAGTGCCGAGGAACCTACGACCCGATCCATATAAGTAAGTGCCGAGGAACGTACGACCCGATTCATATAAGATAGTGCCGAGGAACGTATGGCTCAATACATAAATATTAGTGCCGAGGAAACTACTGCCCGATCCATATAAGTTAGTGCCGAGGAACGTACGACCCGATACATATAAGTTAAAGCCGAGGAACGTACGGCTCGATCCAATAAGTTAGTGCCGAGGAACATACGGCCCGATCCATATAAGTTAGTGCTGAGGAACGTACGGCCCGATCCATACAAGTTAGTGCCGAGGAACGTACGGACCGATCCATAAATGTTAGTGCCGAGGAACATACGGCCCGATCTATATAGGTTAGTGCCGAGGAACGTAAGGGCCGATCCATACAAGTTAGTGTCGAGGAAAGCACGACCCGATCTATATAAGTTAGCGCCGAGGAACGTACGGGCCGATCCATATAAATTAGGGCCGAGGAACGTACCACCCGATACATATAAGTTAATGCCGAGGAACGTATGGTCTGATCCATAAATATTAGTGCCGAGGAACCTACGACCCGATCCATATAAGTAAGTGCCGAGGAACGTACGACCTGATCCATAAATATTAGTGCCGAGGAACCTACGGCCCGATCCATAAATATTAGTGTCGAGGAACCTAAGGCCCGATCCATATAAGTTAGTGCCGAGGAACGTACGACCCGATCCATAAAAGTAAGTGCCGAGGAACGTACGACCCGATTCATATAAGATAGTGCCGAGGAACGTATGGCCCGATCCATAAATATTAGTGCTGAGGAACCTACGGCCCGGTCCATATAAGTTAGTGCCGAGGAACGTACGGCCCGATTCATATAAGATAATGCCGAGGAACGTATGGCTCGATCCATAAATATTAGTGCCGAGGAACCTACAGCCCGATCCATATAAGTTAGTGCCGAGGAACATACGACCCGATACTGTCACGACCCAACCCCGTAGGCCGTGACTAGTGCCCGATCTGGGCACCCAAACCCATCTATCAAACGCATTCAAATATATAGCAGAAGCCGACAAAGCTATATTCCAAATTTAGATAATTTCTAGAAAAAAAATTCGGCAGAGTTTCCTTTGTTTTACAGACTATCCAAAATAGCCCTGCACACAGCAAACACCAACAAAGGCCACACAGGGCTAACAAAGCAACGTATAAACGTATGCGGACCGGCCGCCTCGGCGTATGGGATCGCCCAAACAACATATACACATAACCATACAGAAAGACCATAACCCACAGACATGTCTACAGGCCTCTAACAGACATAACAGAATCATATGACGGGACAGGGCCCCGCCGTACCCCAAATGACCATATGTACAGAAGATGAAAACAACAGAAGATATATACCAAAATATAAGCTCCGGATCAACAGGAGCACTCCCAAGTAGCGGAACAGATGTCCTAAGCTGGTGGCGTATCAAAAGGAGCGTCTGTACCTGCGGGCATGTATCGCAGCCCCCGAAGAATAGGGGGTCAGTAAAAAAATGTACCGAGTATGCAAAGCGGAGATATAACAATAAAATCATAGTCAGGAACAGGAGTACAGAATTATAACTATCAGAACCACAGTCAGCGCCGGAGGTACAAAGATATATATAGCAGAATCAAACTCGGAGTCGAAGATCCAGAAATAAAACAGACGGAGTTATAGGCAGAGTCCGAAGTACAAAGGTGAATACCTTATCCGAGACCTCAGAAAAGTAATGTCAAAGCATAGATGATGCATGCCAAATCATATAACATCATATAAACACATATAACGTGTCCCGGCCCTCTGATAAGGGATTCGGTGGATAAAATCATGTATAACAAAATCATATACCATATATGCAAATAGCGTGTCCCGGCCCTTTGTTAAGGGACTTGGTGGTGAAATCATGCATGTTAGAATCATGTACTGTTTATACATAACGTGTACCGGCCCTCTATTGCGGGTCTCGGTGAATAATCATCATGTGCCATCCTGGCCGCCATCCCCATATCATCATATCCAAAACATATATAAATAACGTGTCCCGGCCCGCAAGTACGAGGGACTCGGTGAGTAATGCAGAGAAATGCGCACGAGATCATGTCCTGGCCCGGGCTCAGTGAAAAGACATACCATAACTTGCACGAACAGAGTAGTGCAGAAACATATGCATATAAATCCAGACTCGATAAACAAACCGAACAATATGTCATAGGACGTACCTTTCGTAGGTTACGACGGATTATGCCAAGCAGAATTTCTGAGATTTGTTCGCACATGGCAAATATACCGTGGGGTTTACCGGCATAGTCAGAATGGTCACTTTTTAACAATTAGAACAATTTAAGTGACAAATCATTTCAAGGAAGTCAGACGTCAGTCATAACGTACATGTATGCCCTTTTTGGGGATGGCACGATTCATTATATCAAATCATGTTTCTAGAATCATAGCACGTATCAAAGTATAATACAGATTATTCACATTTATTATTTGATAAACAGAACAATAATCCAAAGTTTCTTTTAAGCACTGTATAGATATAAGACAAATAAGGCAATAGTAGGAGGTCTCGGAATCTGCAGGCCCACCTCGGGTCAATCGAGGTGGTGAATTCAAGTTATGAATCATAGACCTTATAGAGTCATTCCTGAGAGTTTTGGAACCATTCGACTTCAATTGGGAAGGTTTCATACACATAAGTCATTTTGACGACAATTTGTAAGGAAACTAATTCAATCTTACTGAATGAAATGAGGCCAATTTCAATTTCGGATTTCGAGAGACTGAGTCATATCTAAGGCTCGCGACCGAGCCTATTACGTTTAGAACATGCCTAAGAACGAAGGGAAAAACTTTACATACCTTAGTCGTGCCTTATGCTTGTCCAATCTCAATTCCCGTTTCGCCCAAAAACTGCAAATGGTCACATTTACCAATTACTATTTGTGAGATTTAAAAATTTCAATCTTAACCAATGCTTGCCTATCGAAATTTCGGCAGCACTTCCCCTATAATTGCGACACCCCGAGAATACAACTCGGCTCAGAATAACAACAACCAACCCAACAACAATACCAACAACAACTACAAAACACAATAAGGCATAACTAGTCCTCTTTCCAACATAGTGTAATAACTCTCATTTCCAACTTCACATCTTCAATCCAACGACAACATTCTCGCGTTCATTACTAATCAAGATCATTACAATACAGTTCGGAAACATTTTATATCATTTCTACAATATATACACAAGATATACAAAATATACACACTTTCCACCAAAACCATAATTTATCCAAAACTTCCAACTTTCGACAAAAACTTCCATAACATATTCTTACCTTTCAATTCCATTAACAACCATCATAATTTACATCTTACAATTTCATTTCCATAATTACATAAACTACAATGACACTACATATTTTTCTACAACAACCTCACCACATTTCTTCCATTCCAACAAAACCATTAATCTTTTATTCACCTCACAATGCCATAACAATATAATTAGCATACTAAATAAGTTCAACCAATTCTCCTACACATGAAGCACCACACGGCCACATATATACACACACATACACACGGCTCACACACACCACATCACAGTCCCATGACTTTCATTCAATTCTACTTACTATAATATTTATAAATCCTCCATAACATGAAAGAAAACATGAAATGCTTACCTTTTTCTTCAAGCTTCTTCACTTGACAAAGTTGTCACTTTGAAGAAATAAGTGCTCTTCCTTCCAAAACAATTATACCAAGTTGTAGAGCACCCTTGAATTAGTGGAAATACCACAAGAAAATAATTTTTGGATCAAACTTTCCAAGGGCAATATTTTTCCATGGCCAAGCCGAATAGGCTCTATGTTTTTGCTCTTGTTTGTTGTTTTCTCTCTTCTAATTTGTCTTGAAAGTTCTAGGAGCTTAATGAATAATTGCCCCCTTTTCATCTTATTTATCACATGACAATTTAATTAAAAATCATGGGTTGGGCCTTTACATGGCCGGCCACCCCTTAATATTGGGCCAAATTTCATCCAATTTTTTTTTTAGCCCAATTCACGAGAAGTCTCCTTTTGTAATTTCCGAAACTAATTTCCGAGATTCCAATTTTGCCCTTGGCCTTCCTTCGAATTCCCGCACCAATATTTTTCATGAGTAACGCACACATGTTGGCTAGAACCAAAATATGGCCTCATTTCTTACAAGCCAAATTTATTTTGAATTTTTCCGAATATACAAAAATGCCAGATGTAACATCCTCCCCCCCCCCCCCCCCTTTAGAACATTCGTCCTCGAATGTTAAATTAGCCTTACAGGTCTTACAAACGTCTCAGGGGAGGTCCTCTTGCCAGCTACATACTCGTATCTAATCAGAGAGCCTGGGGGGTATTCATTTTACAACTCCCACTTATCCTTTCCTTTTCGGTCCAATCGTCCACATCTTTCACCTCTTGTCACATTTCTCGGTTACTTACAACGCTATCATAATCCCACGTTATATCAAACAGGTTCATAATTACAATCAGACGCACAAAAGCATACCAGATTGATCCATAATCGGAGTCGGATGTACTGAACTATGTCGGACAGATCTGTAGTCAGAGTTAGACGTATGGAAGTGTGTCAGACAGATCCGTGATCAGAGTCGGACGTACAGAGATGGATCAGACAGATTTGTGATCAGAGTCGGACGTACAGAGGCATAATCAGAGTCAGACGTACAGAGGCGTATCAGACGGAAACATAATCAGATTCAGAAGTACAGAGGCATAATAGACAGAGCTTCATCAAAATCAGAGGCGTAGAAGTACAACAGACAGAATTTTGATTAGAACTAGGCCACTTCCACTAATGCTTTAGCGATTTACGAAAATTTCCCTTGTCGACATTTCACTACTCACTTATCGACTTGTCCGCCAAATTTCCCACACCAATAGTTTTATGTGTCGTTCGTCGACTTCTTCAGTGGTTTTGCTTAATCATATTTCTTATCCTTCATCCTCTCCAGTGTCCATACCTATTTTCTTTCCTTTAGGTTATCCCAGAGTTCCCATTTACCTTTTATAGCAGCATTCATGAAAATTGGGTATACTTCCCAGGGGGGTCACCCATCCCAGAATTGCTCTGGTTCCAGCACGCTTAACTTCGAAACTTTGATATGTTTTGGTGTGTTATTGCTAATATAATGGCGTCGACTGCCCCGCACAACCTTCATCACATAATTTAGGGCAGGTCGGAGTCTTAATAAATTTTCGAAAAAAAATTTCGTAGCGGGTCCCACCCCGATCTAACCTGCGCAATGACCATATCGCCCTACCGAATTCTCGATATTCATTTTCATCTGTATGTATAACTATCTTAGACGGCTCTATTGGCTTGGATTTTTACCTTACTTTCACTAACGCCTAGAAAGAGAAAATCACGTAATATAACAGAATACAGATCCATCAATACATATACTTCTCAAGAAAAGATTAACAATATACCTGGGTCTGCGCTCGAGGACGCTCCTGGGTCCTGCCGGCCGGTCAAAGCATACACGCGGTGTGATGGTCCGCCGGAACTGGAAGCTCCTCCACGACCTCTGCCACGACTCGCTGGTGCCGGCATATCTCGCCCCGTGGGGCGTATAGCTACCGAAGGAGAAGATGAGCCGGCAACTGACCCGGTAGGCTGAACTGAACCTGAACCACCCCTATACGGACACTCCCTCATAACGTGGCCCTGACGGCCGCACGAAAAACAGGCTCCGGTGGCGCGACGACATTCTCCCGGGTGGTGCCTGCCGCACTGAGGACACTGGGGCATAGATAGCCTCGTCTGACTGAACCCCTCACTATGTTGCGAATCCAAGACCCTAGAACTCTGGCCTGCTCCAGACGGACCTGCGCCACCAAAACGCCTGCCGACGGACTGTGTACCCCGGCCTGACGGGGGAAAAGATCTACCGGACGGTTGCTGAGACCATCCGCCTCGGAAATCTCCGAAATATCCTGCAGATCTGGCCCTTTTGGGCTGCCTCCTATCACGATCTCTGCTGGGCTGATCTGCTCGATGACGGACTTCCATCCCTTGGGCGTAAGCCTGTAACCGTGCGATGTCCATATCTGTCTGTGCCGCCATCGCCATACAGGCATCAACTAGGTAATCGTCCAGCCCCATCACATACCGGTGCATTCTGTCCTCCATATCGGCTACGATAGTAGGGGCATATCGGGCTAGGGAATCAAACTCTAGATTATACTCCCGGACACTCCTGCCTCTTTGCTTTAGCTGCAAAAACTTGTCAACTCTCGCCCGTCGCAGCTCCGGAGGGAGAAAATGGCGAAGAAATGCGGCCACAAACTCATCCCAGGTAGCTGGGGGAGCACTCTCACCCCTGGACAGCTCCCAGGACTCATACCAATTAGCCGCCACATCCCGTAGTCTGTGCGAGGCTAGCTCAACGGACTCGGTCGCCGAAGCCCTAACCAGTCCCAATGAGCGCCTCATCCCCCGAATGAAGTCATGGGGGTCCTCCTCGGGCTTTGTCCCAAAAAACTCTGGGGGACCGCATGTCAGAAAATCGCGGACTCGCAGGCTATCACGCCTGTCATCATCATCCTCACCTCTCCGCCCGCGTCCGCGAGCCTGTCCGGCCACTATCGTCGTCAACAGCTGCACGGCCTCCCTCAAAGTCCTGTTCTCAGTCTCTGGCTGGGGAGCTGGGGCCTCCGGGGCTAAGGGTGGAGCTGCTTCCGGCCCCTCCGATAATGGTACAGTAGAACCCTCTGACTGAGGCACAACATCGGGCATGGTCTGGGGGTGGGCTCTGGTAACCCTCTGGGCTCGGCTAGTCTCCCCGGTCTCTGGCACCGCTTTGCCCTTCTGGGCAGCCGTCGCCTTCTTTGGAGGCATCGCTGAAAACATAACATTTCGTCAGAAAGAGAAACATCCTGATAACACGGCTCTAACGCACGATCTAAGATTCAAAGAAAGGGTAACACCCTATATGTCCTGTAGCCTAATGTTTATAGATGTGGTGCACAACACACCGATAAACAAGACTCTACTAGACACGGCCTGTAGACATTCCGAGGACAAACCGCTCTGATACCACTTTTGTCACGACCCAACCCCGTAGGCCGTGACTAGTGCCCGATCTGGGCACCCAAACCCATCTATCAAACACATTCAAATATATAGCAGAAGCCGACAAGGCTATATTCCAAATTTAGATAATTTCTAGAAAAAAAATTCGGCAGAGTTTCCTTTGTTTTACAGACTATCCAAAATAGCCCTGCACACAGCAAACACCAACAAAGGCCACACAGGGCTAACAAAGCATCGTATAAACGTATGCGGACCGGCCGCCTCGGCGTATGGGATCGCCCAAACAACATATACACATAACCATACAGAAAGACCATAACCCACAGACAAGTCTACAGGCCTCTAACAGACATACCGGAATCATATGACGGGACAGGGCCCCGCCGTACCCCAAATGACCATATGTACAGAAGATGAAAACAACAGAAAATATATACCAAAATATAAGCTCCGGATCAACAGGAGCACTCCCAAGTAGCGGAACAGATGTCCTAAGCTGGTGGCGTATCAAAAGGAGCATCTGTACCTGCGGGCATGTATCGCAGCCCCCGAAGAACAGGGGGTCAGTACGGAAAATGTACCGAGTATGCAAAGCGGAGATGTAACAATAAAATCATAGTCAAGAACAGGAGTACAGAATTATAACTGTCAGAACCACAGTCAGCGCCGGAGGTACAAAGATATAGATAGCAGAATCAAACTCGGAGTCGAAGATCCAGAAATAAAACAGACGGAGTTATAGGCAGAGTCCGAAGTACAAAGGTGAATACCTTATCCGAGACCTCAGAAAAGTAATGTCAAAGCATAGATGATGCATGCCAAATCATATAACATCATATAAACACATATAACGTGTCCCGGCCCTCTGATAAGGGACTCGGTGGATGAAATCATGTATAACAAAATCATATACCATATATGCAAATAGCGTGTCCCGGCCCTTTGTTAAGGGACTTGGTGGTGAAATCATGCATGTCAGAATCATGTACTGTGTATACATAACGTGTCCCGGCCCTCTACTGCGGGTCTCGGTGAATAATCATCATGTGCCATCCTGGCCGCCATCCCCATATCATCATATCCTAAATATATATAAATAACGTGTCCCGGCCCGCAAGTACGAGGGACTCGGTGAGTAATGCAGAGAAATGCGCACGAGATCATGTCCTGGCCCGGGCTCAGTGAAAAGATATACCATAACTTGCACGAACAGAGTAGTGCAGAAACATATGCATATAAATCCAGACTCGATAAACAAACCGAACAATATGTTATAGGACGTACCTTTCGTAGGTTACGACGGATTATGCCAAGCAGAATTTCTGAGATTTTTTCGCACATGGAAAATATACCGTGGGGTTTACCGGCATTGTCAGAATGGTCACTCTTTAACAATTAGAACAATTTAAGTGACAAATCATTTCAAGGAAGTCAGACGTCAGTCATAGCGTACATGTATGCCCTTTTTGGGGATGGCACGATTCATTATATCAAATCATGTTTCTAGAATCATAGCACGTATCAAAGTATAATACAGATTATTCACATTTATTATTTGATAAACAGAACAATAATCCAAAGTTTCTTTTAAGCACTGTATAGATATAAGACAAATAAGGCAATAGTAGGAGGTCTCGGAATCTGCGGGCCCACTGTCACGACCCAACCCCGTAGGCCGTGACTAGTGCCCGATCTGGGCACTCGAACGCATCTACCAAATGCTATCTCAAATTGTATCAAACGCATTCTAGTATAAAGCAGAAGCCGCCAAGGCTTTATTTCAAATTTAGCTAATTTCCAAAAAAAAACTCGGCAGAGTTTCCTTTGTTTTACGGACTATCCCATAGACCCTGCACGCAGAAAATACCAACAAAGGCCACACAGGGCCAACAGAGTAACATTTAAATATATGCGGACCGGCCGCCGCGGCGAATGGGATCGCCCAAACACAACATATACACACAGCTGTACAGAAAGATCCCAACCCACAAACATGTCCACAGACCTCTAAACAGACCGACAGAATCATATGACGGGACAGGGCCCCGCCGTACCCGTGAACGAGAATATACATATATAGAAGTGACAGACTATACCAAAAGATGGCTCTGAATAAAAGAGCGCTCCAAAAATAGCAGAATGAGATCCTAAGCGGACGGATCAGCAAACCTGTCGTCGGTACCTGTGCGGCATGAAAACGCAGCCCCCGAGGAAAGGGGGTCAGTACGAAATATGTACTGAATATGTAAAGCCTGAGTTGCAGAAACAAAATCATAACTGGTATAGAACGTACAGAAAGTAAACAGAAAATACAAAGTATCAGATATACATTTTCAAAACATCTGGGGTGTGTACAGAAACATATGTCATATCAAATTTGGCCCCTGCCAAGGGACTCGGCAGACAGAACGTGGCCACCCTCCCGACGCTGGTGCCACAACACAGAAGAATCAAAATAGGGGCATAACCCCGTAACATAATATGTCATATCAGATGGCCATAGTAAATCATATCAGAACAAACGTACATGGCACAGCATACTCCACAAACCCATGTACGCGTATACCTGCCCCCTCACATCGAGGCACGGCGAACAATGCAGGGGATTACGCTTGACAACATATCCTGGCCCGGGCTCAGTGTGGGAAACATTGGGGCATCCACGAATAGAGTAGTGAGAAACTAAATGCAGTTAAAATATAATAAATATTTTCAGAGACACGATGAGGCATATTAATGACAAACAATTCCAATGAAGTCGGACGGGATCCTAATAAAAGCATTTCGGACATCATAATAAATTACAGAAGCATAACCTTCCTGAAGTCGTTCCGAGTGTCAAAATAATTTATCAGACTTAATAGAATATTTAAAACCATATTCGTTAGGTAATTAAAAGGGTAGTCGAAACGTTTCTTTCAAAAATCGTTCGAAAAGGAGACTTTAGAACATTAAGGGCAAAACCAGGAATAGCGGGCCCACCTCGGAACAAGCAAGGCGGTGGGCTCAAATTACGCCCTTTAAGCTTATGGGGTCACCTATAAAGGTTCTACGGACATTCTATAGCTTTTCAAGGAGTTTAGAGAAAGTTTGCATAATTTCAGGAAAAGCATATCAAAATGGTTCAATTCTACTGAAGGAAAAACTGAGATTTTCTCTTGCGGATTCGGATGGCCAAGAAGGTCTTTTGAGGCCCGAATCCGATCCTAAAACACTTAGACATGCCAAAAGAAGGATCGGGGTAGCTTTACATACCTTTTGAGCTTTTTAAGCCTATCCAAGCTCACTCTCCGTTTCGTCGAAAATCTGCAAATGGTCACATTTACCAATTGTAAGTTATAGATGCTACAAATTCAATTCAAATCTTATTTGTCTACCGAAATTTCGGCAGCATTTCCCCTATACATATAGCACCCCCGAGAATTCAACTCGGCCAAATCAATCAACAACAACCCAACAACAACACCCACAACAACCACAATCAATACAAAACACAATATGACATAACTAGTTCTACTTGCCGACATAATGCCATAACCTTCACTTTAACCTTAACTTTCAAACTAAGCTCAACGATTTCACATTCATTATCAATCTAGATTACCACAACATAGTTTAAAAGCATTTCATAGCGTTTCCACAAAATATTCATACGATATACATAATATACAAACTTTCCGCTAAAGTCATAACTCGTCCGAAACTTCTAATCTTTAACAAACATACTCATAATATGTTTCTAGCTTCCAACTTCATCAAACTCTGGAAATTCATTAACCACGAGAACTGACTGAAGAGTCGGCGTTTCTGCTGTCAAGTCTTGTACCCGAACCAGATGATAAAAATAACCCTTTCTGAACATTTTCTTTGCCTTAAGGTATGAAATAAACTTACCTTTCGGCGATGCTGTATTACCGGCCCATTCTATAACTGGCTCCCCAGGAAACTAGAAACGAACTACCTTATTTTGGCAGTCAACATTAGCATAACAGGAGGCTAGCCAGTCCATTCCCATAATAATATCGAACTCGACCATATCTAACTCCACCAGATCTGCCTTAGTGTCACGGCCACATACAATTACAGAACAGTTCTTATATACCTGTTTTGCTACAATAAAGTCCCCAATCGGTGTGGCTACCTCAAACGGCTCTATAGGTTCAGATGTTATACCAATTTTACAAGCAACCAGAGGCGAAATATATGACAAAGTCGAACCTGGATCAATCAATGCATACACAGACCGAGAGAAAACCAATAATGTACCTGTAACGACATTAGGCGATGCCTCCTGATCCTGGCGGCTGGACAGAGCATAGATGCGGTTCGAAGGACCGCTAGTACTAGAAGCCCCACCACGGCCTCTGCCGCGACCCGCTGGTGCTGAAGTACCCGGCCCCGTAGGGCGCATAGCCACTGATGAAGATGAAGACCCGGCGGCTGATCCGGTAGGCTGCGCTGCACCACCCGAACTACCCTTATACGGGCAATCTCTCACAGAATGGCCCTGACGGCCACAAGAAAAACATGCACCGGTGGCTCTGTAGCACTCCCCAGGATGGTATCTGCCACAGTAAGAACACTGAGGCCTAGGTGGCCTCGTCTGACCAGAACCCCTGTCTGTCCGCGAACCTGAAGCCCTGGAGCTCTGACCTGCTCCTGAATAACCTGGGCTATCAAATATGCGACCTGTAGGCTATGGAGGTGCGCTCTGTGCCGGCTGGGATAGATGTCTGCTAGGCTGCTGCGGCTACTGAGGCTGCTGAGGCTGCCTGCCCCGAGAATCTCCAGAATACCCAGATGATCTGGCCCTCTTGGGCTGTCTCCGATCCTAGCTCCTATCAGGCTGACGCTCCCTATGCCGGTCCTCCATGCCCTGGGCGTGGGCCTGAATCCGGGCAATATCCATGTCGGGCTGAGCAGCCAATACCAAACAGCTGTCGACAAAATAACGGTCCAGCCCCATAATATACCTGTGCATCCTGTCAGCCATAGTAGCTACCACAGCAGGTACGTATCGGGCCAATGAGTCGAACTCCATACTGTACTCTCGAACACTACGACCCCTCTGTCTCAGCAATAAGAATCTGTCAGCCTTGGCCCGCCGTAACTCCGGAGGCAGAAAATGGCTAAGAAAAGCCTGAGAAAAATCATCCCAAACTGCTGGGGGAGCGCCGTCGCCTCTGGATAACTCCCATGACTCGTACCAATTTGCCGCTATATCATACAACCGGTAAGAAGCCAATGTGACTGACTCTGTCGCGGAAGCATTAATAAACTGTAAGGTGTGCCGCATCTTCCTGATGAACTCCTCGGGATCCTCCTCGGGCTTTGTCCCGAAGAACTCTGGAGGGCCACAAGTCAAGAACTCACGGGCTCTCGAACTGTCACGCCTGTAAGCCCGGTCACCTCCCAGTCCGTGCCCCTGAACCTGTCCTGCCACAAGTCTAGTCAATAGCTGGACTGCCTCTCTCATAGTCTGATCCTCAGTCCCTGGCCGTGGAGCTGGGGGCTCAGGTACTGGAATCTCGGGAGCTGGCGGTGGAGCCGCCCCTCGTCCTGCAGCTGCTACTGCTCCAATCTCCTCTACATGTGGCGGTGTGGAAGAGCCCTCTGCCGGGGGCAAAACATCAGGAGCAATATGAGCATGGGCCCTGGTAACCCTCTGGGCCCGACTAGTCTCTCCCACAGCTGCTGCCTTGGCCTTTTGGGCCGCTGTCGCCTTTTTTGGAGGCATAACTGCAAATGTAACAATTCGTTAGGGAGGAATCATCCTGATAACACAGCTCTATCGCACGATCTAAGACAGAAAGAAGGGTAGTATCCTAAATGCCCTGTAGCCTCCTGTTTATAGGTGTGGTGCACAACACACCGATAAACAAGACTCTACTAGACACGGTCTGTAGACATTCCGAGGACGAACCGCTCTGATACCACTTTTGTCACGACCCAACCCCGTAGGCCGTGACTAGTGCCCGATCTGGGCACTCGAACGCATCTACCAAATGCTATCTCAAATTGTATCAAACGCATTCTAGTATAAAGCAGAAGCCGCCAAGGCTTTATTTCAAATTTAGCTAATTTCCAAAAAAACACTCGGCAGAGTTTCCTTTGTTTTACGGACTATCCCATAGACCCTGCACGCAGAAAATACCAACAAAGGCCACACAGGGCCAACAGAGTAACATTTAAATATATGCGGACCGGCCGCCGCGGCGAATGGGATCGCCCAAACACAACATATACACACAGCTGTACAGAAAGATCCCAACCCACAAACATGTCCACAGACCTCTAAACAGACCGACAGAATCATATGACGGGATAGGGCCCCGCCGTACCCGTGAACGAGAATATACATATATAGAAGTGACAGACTATACCAAAAGATGGCTCTGAATAAAAGAGCGCTCCAAAAATAGCAGAATGAGATCCTAAGCGGACGGATCAGCAAACCTGTCGTCGGTACCTGCGCGGCATGAAAACGCAGCCCCCGAGGAAAGGGGGTCAGTACGAAATATGTACTGAATATGTAAAGCCTGAGTTGCAGAAACAAAATCATAACTGGTATAGAACGTACAGAAAGTAAACAGAAAATACAAAGTATCAGATATACATTTTCAAAACATCCGGGGTGTGTACAGAAACATATGTCATATCAAATCTGGCCCCTGCCAAGGGACTCGGCAGACAGAACGTGGCCACCCTCCCGACGCTGGTGCCACAACACAGAAGAATCAGAATAGGGGCATAACCCCGTAACATAATATGTCATATCAGATGGCCATAGTAAATCATATCAGAACAAACGTGCATGGCACAGCATACTCCACAAACCCATGTACGCGTATACCTGCCCCCTCACATCGAGGCACGGCGAACAATGCAGGGGATTACGCTTGACAACATATCCTGGCCCGGGCTCAGTGTGGGAAACATTGGGGCATCCACGAATAGAGTAGTGAGAAACTAAATGCAGTTAAAATATCATAAATATTTTCAGAGACTCGATGAGGCATATTAATGACAAACAATTCCAATGAAGTCGGACGGGATCATAATAAAAGCATTTCGGACATCATAATAAATTACAGAAGCACAACCTTCCTGAAGTCGTTCCGAGTGTCAAAATAATTTATCAGACTTAATAGAATATTTAAAACCATATTCGTTAGGTAATTAAAAGGGTAGTCGAAACGTTTCTTTCAAAAATCGTTCGAAAAGGAGACTTTAGTACATTAAGGGCAAAACCGGGAATAGCGGGCCCACCTCGGAACAAGCAAGGCGGTGGGCTCAAATTACGCCCTTTAAGCTTATGGGGTCACCTATAAAGGTTCTACGGACATTCTATAGCTTTTCAAGGAGTTTAGAGAAAGTTTGCATAATTTCAGGAAAAGCATATCAAAATGGTTCAATTCTACTGAAGGAAAAACTGAGATTTTCTCTTGCGGATTCGGATGGCCAAGAAGGTCTTTTGAGGCCCGAATCCGATCCTAAAACACTTAGACATGCCAAAAGAAGGATCGGGGTAGCTTTACATACCTTTTGAGCTTTTTAAGCTTATCCAAGCTCACTCTCCGTTTCGTCGAAAATCTGCAAATGGTCACATTTACCAATTGTAAGTTATAGATGCTACAAATTCAATTCAACTCTTATTTGTCTACCGAAATTTCGGCAGCATTTCCCCTATACATATAGCACCCCCGAGAATTCAACTCGGCCAAATCAATCAACAACAACCCAACAACAACACCCACAACAACCACAATCAATACAAAACACAATATGACATAACTAGTTCTACTTGCCGACATAATGCCATAACCTTCACTTTAACCTTAACTTTCAAACTAAGCTCAACGATTTCACATTCATTATCAATCTAGATTACCACAACATAGTTTAAAAGCATTTCATAGCGTTTCCACAAAATATTCATACGATATACATAATATACAAACTTTCCGCTAAAGTCATAACTCGTCCGAAACTTCTAATCTTTAACAAACATACTCATAATATGTTTCTAGCTTCCAACTTCATCAATACTCATCATAATTTGCAACTTAATAACTTTATTTTCATAATGTCGTAAAATCATTCTAAAACGACATAAGCCACTACATTCCATTTCAATGCAAACTTACATCATTTTACCTTCATTTACATTGCAAGGATCACAACAACACCACTAACATATTAAACAACATTAATTCATTCCCATTTCTTCAAGAAGTGCCACACGGCCAAGTGCCCATTTTACAACTTCAGCCAAATTAATTTAACTTCCACTTCCAATATAATTCCCACCATAACCACAATTTGAATACAACATAAAATTCAACTCATTTTTGCCTACACCACATTGCACACACACGGCTACATATATATCTATATACCCACTTTGCAAACTTCCATATTTCCATACTTTCTACTCATTCCTACATCCTACAACACAAACAAACCTTCATAACATAATAAAAAGGGATGAGTTCTTACCTTTTTCTCCAATCTTCTTCACTTGAGTGAGTTGTCAATTTGAAGAAACAAGTCCTCTTTCTTCCAAACCAACTACACCAAGTTGTAAAGGACACTTAATTTAGTAGAAAAACCACAAGATAATAATTTTTGGAGGAAGATTTTTGAAGGTGAATTTGTGAGGGTTTGGCCGAATGCCCTTCAATTTTTGCTCTTCTTTTGTTTTGTTCTTTCTTTTCTATGCTTCTTGAATATTCCAATAGATAAGGGCTTCATATATTAATTCTAACACATGGAAAATATTCATTAAATTGGTGGGTTTGGGCCTACATGGCCGGCCATCCCTTAAGTGTTGGGCCTAAATTTTTCATTCAATTATTTTGGCCCAATGACTTATAGATCCCATTTGTAATTCCCGAAACTAATTTCCGAAATTCCAATTTTTGCCCTTGGCCTTCTTCAACACTTCCACATTAATATTCTTTCATGAACAACTCATGTGTTAAATAAAATCAATTATGACCTTATTTCTTACAAGTCAAGAATATTTCCAAATTTTTCCAACGTGTTAAAACACGGGATATAACATCCTCCCCCCCCCCCCCTTTAGAACATTCGTCCTCAAATGTTAAATTAATCTTATAGGGTCTGAGAATACTTTGGGGGAGTTTATGTTTATAGTTAGCACATATGACGCACATTCATTGTTGAAACAGAATTAAGTAAGGATTCAGGATTACCTGTGGTCGTAGGGAACAAATGAGGATATTTCTTCTTCATCTCCTCTTCGGCCTCCCAGGTCATTTCCTCCCTATTATCGTTCCGCCAAAGCACCTTAACAGAGGCTACATCTTTGTTCCGGAGCTTTCTTACCTGGCGGTCCAAAATAGCTACGGGCTGCTACTCATAAGATAACTGCTCCGTCACCTGAATATCATCCGCAGGAAATATTCCGGAGGGATCACTAATGCATTTGCGGAGCATAGACACATGGAATACCGGATGTACCGCTTCCAAATCAGATGGCAGGTCTAACTCATAGGCGACATTTCCAATTTTCCGCACAATCAGATAAGGCCCAATATAACGCGGACTGAGCTTCCCCTTTCTGCCAAACCGCATCACGCCTTTCATAGGCGATACCTTCAGGAATACCCAATCACCAACCTGGAATTCCAAAGGACGACGCCGTTTGTCAGCGTATGATTTCTGTCGACTCTGGGCTGCCAATAGTCGCTTCCGAATAAGTTTCACCTTATCAACGGCCTGCTGGATCATATCTGGGCCGATTAATTCTGTCTCGCCAATATCAAACCAGCCAATAGGTGACTTGCATTTCCTGCCATACAGAGCCTCGTACGGAGCCATCTGGATGCTGGAATGGTAGCTGTTATTATAAGCAAATTCAATCAATGGCAAGTGATCCTCCCAGCTACCTCTTAAATCGATAACACAGGCCCGCAACATATCTTCAAGTGTCTGGATAGTGCGCTCGGCCTGTCCGTCACTCTGAGGATGAAAAGTTGTGCTCAGGCTCAGCTGAGTCCCTAATCCTTCCTGAAAAGATCTCCAGAAGTTCGCCGTGAATTGAGCACCTCTATCAGTGATAATAGATATAGGAACTCCATGAAGCTTCACTATTTCCTTAATATAAAGCCTGGCATAATCCTCTGCGTAGTAAGTAGTTCTGACGGGGAGAAAATGGGCTGATTTTGTCAGCCTATCAACAATAACCCAGATGGAATCGTACTTCCGTGGAGTGCGAGGCAACCTTGTAATGAAGTCCATATTAATGATCTCCCACTTCCACGTCGGAATTTCCATTTCCTACAACAGTCCACCCGATTTCTGATGTTCAATCTTGACCTGCTGACAATTGGGACACTGGGCGACGAACTCGGCGATGTCCCGTTTCATGCCATCCCACCAGTATAAGCATCGGAGATCATGGTACATCTTCGTAGACCCAGGATGGACCGAATAGCGAGTATAATGTGCCTCACTCATAACCTGCTGCCGAAGGCCTGCAATATCAGGTACACACAACCTGCCCTTAAATAATAAAGTCCCGTCCGGAGTGAACTCGAACGGAGTCTTCTCCTTATCATAGGCTGTGTCTCTGTATCGTGCCAAAACAGGATCTTCATATTGCTGCCGCTTGATATCTTCCTTAATAGATGATTCAGAAACCCCTCGGACAGAAATTCGTGTACCTCCAGAATCGGCCAGACGAACCCCAAGATTAGCCAACTGATAAATGTCACGTACTATCTCTCTCCTGTCTGGCTGTAAATCTACCAAGCTGCCCATAGATTTCCGGCTAAGCGCATCTGCAACAACATTAGCCTTGCCCGGATGATACAGAATATCCACATCATAGTCTTTCAGGAGCTCCAGCCACCTCCGCTACCGCAAATTAAGCTCTTTCTGCCTGAAAATATACTGGAGATTCTTATGATCGGTATAGATATCAACATGAACGCCATATAAATAATGTCTCCATATCTTCAGGGCATGGATCACCGCTGCAAGCTCCAGATCGTGAGTAGGATAATTCTTTTCATGCTTTTTCAATTGTCGAGAAGCATAAGCTATAACTCTGCCGTGCTGCATCAATACACAGCCCAATCCCACGCCAGAAGCGTCACAATAAATAACATATCCATCGGGTCCCTCTGGAAGAGTCAGAACTGGGGCTGTAGTCAGCTTCTCTTTCAGCAACTGGAAGCTTCGTTCACAAGCATCAGTCCACTGGAACTTGGCTCCCTTCTGAGTTAGCCTTGTCAAAGGCGCTGAAATCGAAGCAAAATTTTCCACAAATCTTCTGTAATAGCCAGCTAACCCCAGGAAACTACGTACCTCTGTGGGCGTCGTGGGTCTGGGCCAATTTTTCAAGGCCTCAATCTTCTGTGTATCCACCCGGACACCATCAGCTGCAATAATATGCCCCAGGAATGCCACTGAAGCCAGCCAGAATTCACATTTAGAAAATTTTGCATATAATTTCCGATGCCGAAGTACCCCAAGTACCGTTCTCAGATGATCTGCGTGCTCTGCCTCGGACCGAGAATAAACCAGGATATCATCGATAAATACAATTACGAACATGTCTAAGAACGGCCTGAATACCCGGTTCATTAAATCCATGAATACCGCAGGAGCATTAGTCAGCCCAAAAGACATAACTCTGAATTCATAATGCCCATATCTGGTCCGGAATGCTGTCTTAGGAATATCGGCCTCTCGTACCCGTACCTGATGATAGCCTGACCGAAGATCTATCTTCGAAAAATATCTGGCGCCCTGCAACTAATCAAACAAGTCATCAATTCTGGGGAGGGGGTATTTATTCTTTATAGTTACCTTATTCAGCTGCCGATAATCAATACACATACGCAGCGACCCGTCTTTCTTACGCACAAATAATACCGGGGCCCCCCAAGGCGAAGTACTGGGCCTGATAAAGCCTTTTTCAAACAGATCCTTCAACTGCTCTTTCAGTTCTTTCAATTCTGCCGGTGCCATTCTGTACGGGGGAATAGATATCGACTGAGTATCTGGAAGCAAATCAATAGTAAAATCTATCTCCCGCTCTGGAGGAAGGCCTGGAAGCTCTTCTGGGAACACATCTGGAAATTCATTAACCACGAGAACTGACTGAAGAGTCGGCGTTTCTGCTGTCAAGTCTTGTACCCGAACCAGATGATAAAAATAACCCTTTCTGAACATTTTCTTTGCCTTAAGGTATGAAATAAACTTACCTTTCGGCGATGCTGTATTACCGGCCCATTCTATAACTGGCTCCCCAGGAAACTAGAAACGAACTACCTTATTTTGGCAGTCAACATTAGCATAACAGGAGGCTAGCCAGTCCATTCCCATAATAATATCGAACTCGACCATATCTAACTCCACCAGATCTGCCTTAGTGTCACGGCCACATACAATTACAGAACAGTTCTTATATACCTGTTTTGCTACAATAAAGTCCCCAATCGGTGTGGCTACCTCAAACGGCTCTATAGGTTCAGATGTTATACCAATTTTACAAGCAACCAGAGGCGAAATATATGACAAAGTCGAACCTGGATCAATCAATGCATACACAGACCGAGAGAAAACCAATAATGTACCTGTAACGACATTAGGCGATGCCTCCTGATCCTGGCGGCTGGACAGAGCATAGATGCGGTTCGAAGGACCGCTAGTACTAGAAGCCCCACCACGGCCTCTGCCGCGACCCGCTGGTGCTGAAGTACCCGGCCCCGTAGGGCGCATAGCCACTGATGAAGATGAAGACCCGGCGGCTGATCCGGTAGGCTGCGCTGCACCACCCGAACTACCCTTATACGGGCAATCTCTCACAGAATGGCCCTGACGGCCACAAGAAAAACATGCACCGGTGGCTCTGTAGCACTCCCCAGGATGGTATCTGCCACAGTAAGAACACTGAGGCCTAGGTGGCCTCGTCTGACCAGAACCCCTGTCTGTCCGCGAACCTGAAGCCCTGGAGCTCTGACCTGCTCCTGAATAACCTGGGCTATCAAATATGCGACCTGTAGGCTATGGAGGTGCGCTCTGTGCCGGCTGGGATAGATGTCTGCTAGGCTGCTGCGGCTACTGAGGCTGCTGAGGCTGCCTGCCCCGAGAATCTCCAGAATACCCAGATGATCTGGCCCTCTTGGGCTGTCTCCGATCCTAGCTCCTATCAGGCTGACGCTCCCTATGCCGGTCCTCCATGCCCTGGGCGTGGGCCTGAATCCGGGCAATATCCATGTCGGGCTGAGCAGCCAATACCAAACAGCTGTCGACAAAATAACGGTCCAGCCCCATAATATACCTGTGCATCCTGTCAGCCATAGTAGCTACCACAGCAGGTACGTATCGGGCCAATGAGTCGAACTCCATACTGTACTCTCGAACACTACGACCCCTCTGTCTCAGCAATAAGAATCTGTCAGCCTTGGCCCGCCGTAACTCCGGAGGCAGAAAATGGCTAAGAAAAGCCTGAGAAAAATCATCCCAAACTGCTGGGGGAGCGCCGTCGCCTCTGGATAACTCCCATGACTCGTACCAATTTGCCGCTATATCATACAACCGGTAAGAATCCAATGTGACTGACTCTGTCGCGGAAGCATTAATAAACTGTAAGGTGTGCCGCATCTTCCTGATGAACTCCTCGGGATCCTCCTCGGGCTTTGTCCCGAAGAACTCTGGAGGGCCACAAGTCAAGAACTCACGGGCTCTCGAACTGTCACGCCTGTAAGCCCGGTCACCTCCCAGTCCGTGCCCCTGAACCTGTCCTGCCACAAGTCTAGTCAATAGCTGGACTGCCTCTCTCATAGTCTGATCCTCAGTCCCTGGCCGTGGAGCTGGGGGCTCAGGTACTGGAATCTCGGGAGCTGGCGGTGGAGCCGCCCCTCGTCCTGCAGCTGCTACTGCTCCAATCTCCTCTACATGTGGCGGTGTGGAAGAGCCCTCTGCCGGGGGCAAAACATCAGGAGCAATATGAGCATGGGCCCTGGTAACCCTCTGGGCCCGACTAGTCTCTCCCACAGCTGCTGCCTTGGCCTTTTGGGCCGCTGTCGCCTTTTTTGGAGGCATAACTGCAAATGTAACAATTCGTTAGGGAGGAATCATCCTGATAACACAGCTCTATCGCACGATCTAAGACAGAAAGAAGGGTAGTATCCTAAATGCCCTGTAGCCTCCTGTTTATAGGTGTGGTGCACAACACACCGATAAACAAGACTCTACTAGACACGGTCTGTAGACATTCCGAGGACGAACCGCTCTGATACCACTTTTGTCACGACCCAACCCCGTAGGCCGTGACTAGTGCCCGATCTGGGCACTCGAACGCATCTACCAAATGCTATCTCAAATTGTATCAAACGCATTCTAGTATAAAGCAGAAGCCGCCAAGGCTTTATTTCAAATTTAGCTAATTTCCAAAAAAACACTCGGCAGAGTTTCCTTTGTTTTACGGACTATCCCATAGACCCTGCACGCAGAAAATACCAACAAAGGCCACACAGGGCCAACAGAGTAACATTTAAATATATGCGGACCGGCCGCCGCGGCGAATGGGATCGCCCAAACACAACATATACACACAGCTGTACAGAAAGATCCCAACCCACAAACATGTCCACAGACCTCTAAACAGACCGACAGAATCATATGACGGGATAGGGCCCCGCCGTACCCGTGAACGAGAATATACATATATAGAAGTGACAGACTATACCAAAAGATGGCTCTGAATAAAAGAGCGCTCCAAAAATAGCAGAATGAGATCCTAAGCGGACGGATCAGCAAACCTGTCGTCGGTACCTGCGCGGCATGAAAACGCAGCCCCCGAGGAAAGGGGGTCAGTACGAAATATGTACTGAATATGTAAAGCCTGAGTTGCAGAAACAAAATCATAACTGGTATAGAACGTACAGAAAGTAAACAGAAAATACAAAGTATCAGATATACATTTTCAAAACATCCGGGGTGTGTACAGAAACATATGTCATATCAAATCTGGCCCCTGCCAAGGGACTCGGCAGACAGAACGTGGCCACCCTCCCGACGCTGGTGCCACAACACAGAAGAATCAGAATAGAGGCATAACCCCGTAACATAATATGTCATATCAGATGGCCATAGTAAATCATATCAGAACAAATGTGCATGGCACAGCATACTCCACAAACCCATGTACGCGTATACCTGCCCCCTCACATCGAGGCACGGCGAACAATGCAGGGGATTACGCTTGACAACATATCCTGGCCCGGGCTCAGTGTGGGAAACATTGGGGCATCCACGAATAGAGTAGTGAGAAACTAAATGCAGTTAAAATATCATAAATATTTTCAGAGACTCGATGAGGCATATTAATGACAAACAATTCCAATGAAGTCGGACGGGATCATAATAAAAGCATTTCGGACATCATAATAAATTACAGAAGCACAACCTTCCTGAAGTCGTTCCGAGTGTCAAAATAATTTATCAGACTTAATAGAATATTTAAAACCATATTCGTTAGGTAATTAAAAGGGTAGTCGAAACGTTTCTTTCAAAAATCATTCGAAAAGGAGACTTTAGTACATTAAGGGCAAAACCGGGAATAGCGGGCCCACCTCGGAACAAGCAAGGCGGTGGGCTCAAATTACGCCCTTTAAGCTTATGGGGTCACCTATAAAGGTTCTACGGACATTCTATAGCTTTTCAAGGAGTTTA
This sequence comes from Lycium barbarum, assembly GCF_019175385.1. Lineage (NCBI taxonomy): Eukaryota > Viridiplantae > Streptophyta > Magnoliopsida > Solanales > Solanaceae > Lycium > Lycium barbarum. The sequence continues at coordinate 29,758 of NW_026843440.1, forward strand.
GAGAAAGTTTGCATAATTTCAGGAAAAGCATATCAAAATGGTTCAATTCTACTGAAGGAAAAACTGAGATTTTCTCTTGCGGATTCGGATGGCCAAGAAGGTCTTTTGAGGCCCGAATCCGATCCTAAAACACTTAGACATGCCAAAAGAAGGATCGGGGTAGCTTTACATACCTTTTGAGCTTTTTAAGCTTATCCAAGCTCACTCTCCGTTTCGTCGAAAATCTGCAAATGGTCACATTTACCAATTGTAAGTTATAGATGCTACAAATTCAATTCAACTCTTATTTGTCTACCGAAATTTCGGCAGCATTTCCCCTATACATATAGCACCCCCGAGAATTCAATTCGGCCAAATCAATCAACAACAACCCAACAACAACACCCACAACAACCACAATCAATACAAAACACAATATGACATAACTAGTTCTACTTGCCGACATAATGCCATAACCTTCACTTTAACCTTAACTTTCAAACTAAGCTCAACGATTTCACATTCATTATCAATCTAGATTACCACAACATAGTTTAAAAGCATTTCATAGCGTTTCCACAAAATATTCATACGATATACATAATATACAAACTTTCCGCTAAAGTCATAACTCGTCCGAAACTTCTAATCTTTAACAAACATACTCATAATATGTTTCTAGCTTCCAACTTCATCAATACTCATCATAATTTGCAACTTAATAACTTTATTTTCATAATGTCGTAAAATCATTCTAAAACGACATAAGCCACTACATTCCATTTCAATGCAAACTTACATCATTTTACCTTCATTTACATTGCAAGGATCACAACAACACCACTAACATATTAAACAACATTAATTCATTCCCATTTCTTCAAGAAGTGCCACACGGCCAAGTGCCCATTTTACAACTTCAGCCAAATTAATTTAACTTCCACTTCCAATATAATTCCCACCATAACCACAATTTGAATACAACATAAAATTCAACTCATTTTTGCCTACACCACATTGCACACACACGGCTACATATATATCTATATACCCACTTTGCAAACTTCCATATTTCCATACTTTCTACTCATTCCTACATCCTACAACACAAACAAACCTTCATAACATAATAAAAAGGGATGAGTTCTTACCTTTTTCTCCAATCTTCTTCACTTGAGTGAGTTGTCAATTTGAAGAAACAAGTCCTCTTTCTTCCAAACCAACTACACCAAGTTGTAAAGGACACTTAATTTAGTAGACAAACCACAAGATAATAATTTTTGGAGGAAGATTTTTGAAGGTGAATTTGTGAGGGTTTGGCCGAATGCCCTTCAATTTTTGCTCTTCTTTTGTTTTGTTCTTTCTTTTCTATGCTTCTTGAATATTCCAATAGATAAGGGCTTCATATATTAATTCTAACACATGGAAAATATTCATTAAATTGGTGGGTTTGGGCCTACATGGCCGGCCATCCCTTAAGTGTTGGGCCTAAATTTTTCATTCAATTATTTTGGCCCAATGACTTATAGATCCCATTTGTAATTCCCGAAACTAATTTCCGAAATTCCAATTTTTGCCCTTGGCCTTCTTCAACACTTCCACATTAATATTCTTTCATGAACAACTCATGTGTTAAATAAAATCAATTATGACCTTATTTCTTACAAGTCAAGAATATTTCCAAATTTTTCCAACGTGTTAAAACACGGGATATAACACCCACCTCCGGTCAATCGAGGTGGTGAATTCAAGTTATGAATCATAGACCTTATAGAGTCATTCCTGAGAGTTTTGGAACCATTCGACTTCAATTGGGAAGGTTTCATACACATAAGTCATTTTGACGACAATTTGTAAGGAAACTAATTCAATCTTACTGAATGAAATGAGGCCAATTTCAATTTCGGATTTCGAGAGACTGAGTCATATCTAAGGCTTGCGACCGAGCCTATTACGTTTAGAACATGCCTAAGAACGAAGGGAAAAACTTTACATACCTTAGTCGTGCCTTATGCTCGTCCAATCTCAATTCCCGTTTCGCCCAAAAACTGCAAATGGTCACATTTACCAATTACTATTTGTGAGATTTAAAAATTTCAATCTTAACCAATGCTTGCCTATCGAAATTTCGGCAGCACTTCCCCTATAATTGCGACACCCCGAGAATACAACTCGGCTCAGAATAACAACAACCAACCCAACAACAATACCAACAACAACTACAAAACACAATAAGGCATAACTAGTCCTCTTTCCAACATAGTGTAATAACTCTCATTTCCAACTTCACATCTTCAATCCAACGACAACATTCTCGCGTTCATTACTAATCAAGATCATTACAATACAGTTCGGAAACATTTTATATCATTTCTACAATATATACACAAGATATACAAAATATACACACTTTCCACCAAAACCATAATTTATCCAAAACTTCCAACTTTCGACAAAAACTTACATAACATATTCTTACCTTTCAATTCCATTAACAACCATCATAATTTACATCTTACAATTTCATTTCCATAATTACATAAACTACAATGACACTACATATTTTTCTACAACAACCTCACCACATTTCTTCCATTCCAACAAAACCATTAATCTTTTATTCACCTCACAATGCCATAACAATATAATTAGCATACTAAATAAGTTTAACCAATTTTCCTACACATGAAGCACCACACGGCCACATATATACACACACATACACACGGCTCACACATACCACATCACAATCCCACTTTCATTCAATTCTACTTACTATAATATTTATAAATCCTCCATAACATGAAAGAAAACATGAAATGCTTACCTTTTTCTTCAAGCTTCTTCACTTGACAAAGTTGTCACTTTGAAGAAATAAGTGCTCTTCCTTCCAAAACAATTATACCAAGTTGTAGAGCACCCTTGAATTAGTGGAAATACCACAAGAAAATAATTTTTGGATCAAACTTTCCAAGGGCAATATTTTTCCATGGCCAAGCCGAATAGGCTCTATGTTTTTGCTCTTGTTTGTTGTTTTCTCTCTTCTAATTTGTCTTGAAAGTTCTAGGAGCTTAATGAATAATTTCCCCCTTTTCATCTTATTTATCACATGACAATTTAATTAAAAATCATGGGTTGGGCCTTTACATGGCCGGCCACCCCTTAATATTGGGCCAAATTTCATCCAAATTTTTTTTTGAGCCCAATTCACGAGAAGTCACCTTTTGTAATTTCCGAAACTAATTTCCGAGATTCCAATTTTGCCCTTGGCCTTCCTTCGAATTCCCGCACCAATATTTTTCATGAGTAACGCACACATGTTGGCTAGAACCAAAATATGGCCTCATTTCTTACAAGCCAAATTTATTTCGAATTTTTCCGAATATACAAAAATGCCGGATGTAACAGATACATATAAGTTAAAGCCGAGGAACGTACGGCTCGATCCAATAAGTTAGTGCCGAGGAACATACGGCCCGATCCATATAAGTTAGTGCTAAGGAACGTACGGCCCGATCCATACAAGTTAGTGCCGAGGAACGTACGGACCGATCCATAAATGTTAGTGCCGAGGAACATACGGCCCGATCTATATAAGTTAGTGCCGAGGAACGTACGGGCCGATCCATACAAGTTAGTGCCAAGGAAAGCACGACCCGATCTATATAAGTTAGCGCCGAGAAACGTAAGGGCCGATCCATATAAATTAGGGCCGAGGAACGTACCACCCGATACATATAAGTTAATGCCGAGGAACGTATGGCCCGATCCATAAATATTAGTGCCGAGGAACCTACGACCCGATCCATATAAGTAAGTGCCGAGGAACGTACGACCCGATCCATAAATATTAGTGCCGAGGAACCTACGGCCCGATCCATAAATATTAGTGCCGAGGAACCTACGACCCGATCCATATAAGTTAGTGCCGAGGAACGTACGACCCGATCCATAAAAGTAAGTGCCGAGGAACGTACGACCCGATTCATATAAGATAGTACCGAGGAATGTATGGCCCAATCCATAAATTTTAATGCCGAGGAAACTACGGCCCGATCCATATAAGTTAGTGCCGAGGAACGTACGACCCGATCCATATAAGTAAGTACCGAGTAACGTACGACCCGATTCATATAAGATAGTGCCGAGAAACGTATGGCCCGATCCATAAATATTAGTGCCGAGGAACCTACGGCCCGATCCTTATAAGTTAGTGCCGAGGATCGTACGACCCGATCTATATAAGTTAGTGCCAGGGAACGTATGGCCCGATCCATAAATGTTATTGTCGAGGAACATACGACCCGATCCATATAAGTTAGTGCCGAGAAACATACGGGCCGATCCATATAAGTTAGTGCCGAGGAACTTACCACCCGATCCATAAATGTTAGTGCCGAGGAACATACGGCCCGATCCATATATGTTAGTGCCGAGGAACTTACCACCCGATCCATAAATGTTAGTGCTGAGGAATATACGACCCAATCCATACATATTAGTGCCGAGGAACATACGACCCGATCCATATAAGTAAGTGCCGAGGAACGTACGACCCGATTCATATAAGTTAGTGCCGAGGAACGTATGGCCCGATCCGTAAGTGTTAGTGTCGAGGAACTTACGGCCCGACCCATATAAGTTAGTGCCGAGGAACGTACGACCCGATACATATAAGTTAATGCCGAGGAACGTACGGCTCGATCCAATAAGTTAATGCCGAGGAACATACGGCCCGATCAATATAAGTTAGTGCCGAGGAACGTACCACCCGATCCATAAATGTTAGTGCCGAGGAACGTACGTGTCACGACCCGACTAGGGGCCGTGACGAGTACCCGATACTTGTACCGAATCATATAACATCATATAAACACATATAACGTGTCCCGGCCCTCTGATAAGGGATTCGGTGGATGAAATCATGTATAACAAAATCATATACCATATATGCAAATAGCGTGTCCCGGCCCTTTGTTAAGGGACTTGGTGGTGAAATCATGCATGTCAGAATCATGTACTGTGTATACATAACGTGTACCGGCCCTCTATTGCGGGTCTCGGTGAATAATCATCATGTGCCATCCTGGCCGCCATCCCCATATCATCATATCATAAACATATATAAATAACGTGTCCCGGCCCGCAAGTACGAGGGACTCGGTGAGTAATGCAGAGAAATGCGCACGAGATCATGTCCTGGCCCGGGCTCAGTGAAAAGACATACCATAACTTGCACGAACAGAGTAGTGCAGAAACATATGCATATAAATCCAGACTCGATAAACAAACCGAACAATATGTCATAGGACGTACCTTTCGTAGGTTACGACGGATTATGCCAAGCATAATTTCTGAGATTTGTTCGCACATGGCAAATATACCGTGGGGTTTACCGGCATAGTCAGAATGGTCACTTTTTAACAATTAGAACAATTTAAGTGACAAATCATTTCAAGGAAGTCAGACGTCAGTCATAACGTACATGTATGCCCTTTTTGGGGATGGCACGATTCATTATATCAAATCATGTTTCTAGAATCATAGCACGTATCAAAGTATAATACAGATTATTCACATTTATTAATTGATAAACAGAACAATAATCCAAAGTTTCTTTTAAGCACTGTATAGATATAAGACAAATAAGGCAATAGTAGGAGGTCTCGGAATCTGCAGGCCCACCTCGGGTCAATCGAGGTGGTGAATTCAAGTTATGAATCATAGACCTTATAGAGTCATTCCTGAGAGTTTTGGAACCATTCGACTTCAATTGGGAAGGTTTCATACACATAAGTCATTTTGACGACAATTTGTAAGGAAACTAATTCAATCTTACTGAATGAAATGAGGCCAATTTCAATTTCGGATTTCGAGAGACTGAGTCATATCTAAGGCTCGCGACCGAGCCTATTACGTTTAGAACATGCCTAAGAACGAAGGGAAAAACTTTACATACCTTAGTCGTGCCTTATGCTCGTCCAATCTCAATTCCCGTTTCGCCCAAAAACTGCAAATGGTCACATTTACCAATTACTATTTGTGAGATTTAAAAATTTCAATCTTAACCAATGCTTGCCTATCGAAATTTCGGCAGCACTTCCCCTATAATTGCGACACCCCGAGAATACAACTCGGCTCAGAATAACAACAACCAACCCAACAACAATACCAACAACAACTACAAAACACAATAAGGCATAACTAGTCCTCTTTCCAACATAGTGTAATAACTCTCATTTCCAACTTCACATCTTCAATCCAACGACAACATTCTCGCGTTCATTACTAATCAAGATCATTACAATACAGTTCGGAAACATTTTATATCATTTCTACAATATATACACAAGATATACAAAATATACACACTTTCCACCAAAACCATAATTTATCCAAAACTTCCAACTTTCGACAAAAACTTCCATAACATATTCTTACCTTTCAATTCCATTAACAACCATCATAATTTACATCTTACAATTTCATTTCCATAATTACATAAACTACAATGACACTACATATTTTTCTACAACAACCTCACCACATTTCTTCCATTCCAACAAAACCATTAATCTTTTATTCACCTCACAATGCCATAACAATATAATTAGCATACTAAATAAGTTCAACCAATTCTCCTACACATGAAGCACCACACGGCCACATATATACACACACATACACACGGCTCACACACACCACATCACAGTCCCATGACTTTCATTCAATTCTACTTACTATAATATTTATAAATCCTCCATAACATGAAAGAAAACATGAAATGCTTACCTTTTTCTTCAAGCTTCTTCACTTGACAAAGTTGTCACTTTGAAGAAATAAGTGCTCTTCCTTCCAAAACAATTATACCAAGTTGTAGAGCACCCTTGAATTAGTGGAAATACCACAAGAAAATAATTTTTGGATCAAACTTTCCAAGGGCAATATTTTTCCATGGCCAAGCCGAATAGGCTCTATGTTTTTGCTCTTGTTTGTTGTTTTCTCTCTTCTAATTTGTCTTGAAAGTTCTAGGAGCTTAATGAATAATTGCCCCCTTTTCATCTTATTTATCACATGACAATTTAATTAAAAATCATGGGTTGGGCCTTTACATGGCCGGCCACCCCTTAATATTGGGCCAAATTTCATCCAATTTTTTTTTTAGCCCAATTCACGAGAAGTCTCCTTTTGTAATTTCCGAAACTAATTTCCGAGATTCCAATTTTGCCCTTGGCCTTCCTTCGAATTCCCGCACCAATATTTTTCATGAGTAACGCACACATGTTGGCTAGAACCAAAATATGGCCTCATTTCTTACAAGCCAAATTTATTTTGAATTTTTCCGAATATACAAAAATGCCGGATGTAACATCCTCCCCCCCCCCTTTAGAACATTCGTCCTCGAATGTTAAATTAGCCTTACAGGTCTTACAAACGTCTCAGGGGAGGTCCTCTTGCCAGCTACATACTCGTATCTAATCAGAGAGCCTGGGGGGTATTCATTTTACAACTCCCACTTATCCTTTCCTTTTCGGTCCAATCGTCCACATCTTTCACCTCTTGTCACATTTCTCGGTTACTTACAACGCTATCATAATCCCACGGTATATCAAACAGGTTCATAATTACAATCAGACGCACAAAAGCATACCAGATTGATCCATAATCGGAGTCGGATGTACTGAACTATGTCGGACAGATCTGTAGTCAGAGTTAGACGTATGGAAGTGTGTCAGACAGATCCGTGATCAGAGTCGGACGTACAGAGATGGATCAGACAGATTTGTGATCAGAGTCGGACGTACAGAGGCATAATCAGAGTCAGACGTACAGAGGCGTATCAGACGGAAACATAATCAGATTCAGAAGTACAGAGGCATAATAGACACAGCTTCATCAAAATCAGAGGCGTAGAAGTACAACAGACAGAATTTTGATTAGAACTAGGCCACTTCCACTAATGCTTTAGCGATTTACGAAAATTTCCCTTGTCGACATTTCACTACTCACTTATCGACTTGTCCGCCAAATTTCCCACACCAATAGTTTTATGTGTCGTTCGTCGACTTCTTCAGTGGTTTTGCTTAATCATATTTCTTATCCTTTATCCTCTCCAGTGTCCATACCTATTTTCTTTCCTTTAGGTTATCCCAGAGTTCCCATTTACCTTTTATAGCAGCATTCATGAAAATTGGGTATACTTCCCAGGGGGGTCACCCATCCCAGAATTGCTCTGGTTCCAGCACGCTTAACTTCGAAACTTTCATATGTTTTGGTGTGTTATTGCTAATATAATGGCGTCGACTGCCCCGCACAACCTTCATCACATAATTTAGGGCAGGTCGGAGTCTTAATAAATTTTCGAAAAAAAATTTCGTAGCGGGTCCCACCCCGATCTAACCTGCGCAATGACCATATCGCCCTACCGAATTCTCGATATTCATTTTCATCTGTATGTATAACTATCTCAGACGGCTCTATTGGCTTGGATTTTTACCTTACTTTCACTAACGCCTAGAAAGAGAAAATCACGTAATATAACAGAATACAGATCCATCAATACATATACTTCTCAAGAAAAGATTAACAATATACCTGGGTCTGCGCTCGAGGACGCTCCTGGGTCCTGCCGGCCGGTCAAAGCATACACGCGGTGTGATGGTCCGCCGGAACTGGAAGCTCCTCCACGACCTCTGCCACGACTCGCTGGTGCCGGCATATCTCGCCCCGTGGGGCGTATAGCTACCGAAGGAGAAGATGAGCTGGCAACTGACCCGGTAGGCTGAACTGAACCTGAACCACCCCTATACGGACACTCCCTCATAACGTGGCCCTGACGGCCGCACGAAAAACAGGCTCCGGTGGCGCGACGACATTCTCCCGGGTGGTGCCTGCCGCACTGAGGACACTGGGGCATAGATAGCCTCGTCTGACTGAACCCCTCACTATGTTGCGAATCCAAGACCCTAGAACTCTGGCCTGCTCCAGACGGACCTGCGCCACCAAAACGCCTGCCGACGGACTGTGTACCCCGGCCTGACGGGGGAAAAGATCTACCGGACGGTTGCTGAGACCATCCGCCACGGAAATCTCCGAAATATCCTGCAGATCTGGCCCTTTTGGGCTGCCTCCTATCACGATCTCTGCTGGGCTGATCTGCTCGATGATGGTCTTCCATCCCTTGGGCGTAAGCCTGTAACCGTGCGATGTCCATATCTGTCTGTGCCGCATTCGCCATACAGGCATCAACTAGGTAATCGTCCAGCCCCATCACATACCGGTGCATTCTGTCCTCCATATCGGCTACGATAGTAGGGGCATATCGGGCTAGGGAATCAAACTCTAGATTATACTCCCGGACACTCCTGCCTCTTTGCTTTAGCTGCAAAAACTTGTCAACTCTCGCCCGTCGCAGCTCCGGAGGGAGAAAATGGCGAAGAAATGCGGCCACAAACTCATCCCAAGTAGCTGGGGGAGCACTCTCACCCCTGGACAGCTCCCAGGACTCATACCAATTAGCCGCCACATCCCGTAGTCTGTGCGAGGCTAGCTCAACGGACTCGGTCGCCGAAGCCCTAACCAGTCCCAATGAGCGCCTCATCCCCCGAATGAATTCATGGGGGTCCTCCTCGGGCTTTGTCCCGAAAAACTCTGGGGGACCGCATGTCAGAAAATCGCGGACTCGCAGGCTATCACGCCTGTCATCATCATCCTCACCTCTCCGCCCGCGTCCGCGAGCCTGTCCGGCCACTATCATCGTCAACAGCTGCACGGCCTCCCTCAAAGTCCTGTTCTCAGTCTCTGGCTGGGGAGCTGGGGCCTCCGGGGCTAAGGGTGGAGCTGCTTCCGGCCTCTCCGATAATGGTACAATAGAACCCTCTGACTGAGGCACAACATCGGGCATGGTCTGGGGGTGGGCTCTGGTAACCCTCTGGGCTCGGCTAGTCTCCCCGGTCTCTGGCACCGCTTTGCCCTTCTGGGCAGCCGTCGCCTTCTTTGGAGGCATCGCTGAAAACATAACATTTCGTCAGAAAGAGAAACATCCTGATAACACGGCTCTAACGTACGATCTAAGATTCAAAGAAAGGGTAACACCCTATATGTCCTGTAGCCTCATGTTTATAGATGTGGTGCACAACACACCGATAAACAAGACACTACTAGACACGGCCTGTAGACATTCCGAGGACAAACCGCTCTGATACCACTTTTGTCACGACCCAACCCCGTAGGCCGTGACTAGTGCTCGATCTGGGCACCCAAACCCATCTATCAAACGCATTCAAATATATAGCAGAAGCCGACAAGGCTATATTCCAAATTTAGATAATTTCTAGAAAAACAATTCGGCAGAGTTTCCTTTGTTTTACAGACTATCCAAAATAGCCCTGCACACAGCAAACACCACCAAAGGCCACACAGGGCTAACAAAGCATCGTATAAACGTATGCGGACCGGCCGCCTCGGCGTATGGGATCGCCCAAACAACATATACACATAACCATACAGAAAGACCATAACCCACAGACAAGTCTACAGGCCTCTAACAGACATAACAGAATCATATGACGGGACAGGGCCCCGCCGTACCCCAAATGACCATATGTACAGAAGATGAAAACAACAGAAAATATATACCAAAATATAAGCTCCGGATCAACAGGAGCACTCCCAAGTAGCGGAACAGATGTCCTAAGCTGGTGGCGTATCAAAAGGAGCATCTGTACCTGCGGGCATGTATCGCAGCCCCCGAAGAACAGGGGGTCAGTACGGAAAATGTACCGAGTATGCAAAGCGGAGATGTAACAATAAAATCATAGTCAAGAACAGGAGTACAGAATTATAACTGTCAGAACCACAGTCAGCGCCGGAGGTACAAAGATATAGATAGCAGAATCAAACTCGGAGTCGAAGATCCAGAAATAAAACAGACGGAGTTATAGGCAGAGTCCGAAGTACAAAGGTGAATACCTTATCCGAGACCTCAGAAAAGTAATGTCAAAGCATAGATGATGCATGCCAAATCATATAACATCATATAAACACATATAACGTGTCCCGGCCCTCTGATAAGGGACTCGGTGGATTAAATCATGTATAACAAAATCATATACCATATATGCAAATAGCGTGTCCCGGCCCTTTGTTAAGGGACTTGGTGGTGAAATCATGCATGTCAGAATCATGTACTGTGTATACATAACGTGTCCCGGCCCTCTACTGCGGGTCTCGGTGAATAATCATCATGTGCCATCCTGGCCGCCATCCCCATATCATCATATCCTAAATATATATAAATAACGTGTCCCGGCCCGCAAGTACGAGGGACTCGGTGAGTAATGCAGAGAAATGCGCACGAGATCATGTCCTGGCCCGGGCTCAGTGAAAAGATATACCATAACTTGCACGAACAGAGTAGTGCAGAAACATATGCATATAAATCCAGACTCGATAAACAAACCGAACAATATGTTATAGGACGTACCTTTCGTAGGTTACGATGGATTATGCCAAGCAGAATTTCTGAGATTTGTTCGCACATGGAAAATATACCGTGGGGTTTACCGGCATTGTCAGAATGGTCACTCTTTAACAATTAGAACAATTTAAGTGACAAATCATTTCAAGGAAGTCAGACGTCAGTCATAGCGTACATGTATGCCCTTTTTGGGGATGGCACGATTCATTATATCAAATCATGTTTCTAGAATCATAGCACGTATCAAAGTATAATACAGATTATTCACATTTATTATTTGATAAACAGAACAATAATCCAAAGTTTCTTTTAAGCACTGTATAGATATAAGACAAATAAGGCAATAGTAGGAGGTCTCGGAATCTGCGGGCCCACTGTCACGACCCAACCCCGTAGGCCGTGACTAGTGCCCGATCTGGGCACTCGAACGCATCTACCAAATGCTATCTCAAATTGTATCAAACGCATTCTAGTATAAAGCAGAAGCCGCCAAGGCTTTATTTCAAATTTAGCTAATTTCCAAAAAAAAACTCGGCAGAGTTTCCTTTGTTTTACGGACTATCCCATAGACCCTGCACGCAGAAAATACCAACAAAGGCCACACAGGGCCAACAGAGTAACATTTAAATATATGCGGACCGGCCGCCGCGGCGAATGGGATCGCCCAAACACAACATATACACACAGCTGTACAGAAAGATCCCAACCCACAAACATGTCCACAGACCTCTAAACAGACCGACAGAATCGTATGACGGGACAGGGCCCCGCCGTACCCGTGAACGAGAATATACATATATAGAAGTGACAGACTATACCAAAAGATGGCTCTGAATAAAAGAGCGCTCCAAAAATAGCAGAATAAGATCCTAAGCGGACGGATCAGCAAACCTGTCATCGGTACCTGTGCGGCATGAAAACGCAGCCCCCGAGGAAAGGGGGTCAGTACGAAATATGTACTGAATATGTAAAGCCTGAGTTGCAGAAACAAAATCATAACTGGTATAGAACGTACAGAAAGTAAACAGAAAATACAAAGTATCAGATATACATTTTCAAAACATCCGGGGTGTGTACAGAAACATATGTCATATCAAATTTGGCCCCTGCCAAGGGACTCGGCAGACAGAACGTGGCCACCCTCCCGACGCTGGTGCCACAACACAGAAGAATCAAAATAGGGGCATAACCCCGTAACATAATATGTCATATCAGATGGCCATAGTAAATCATATCAGAACAAACGTACATGGCACAGCATACTCCACAAACCCATGTACGCGTATACCTGCCCCCTCACATCGAGGCACGGCGAACAATGCAGGGGATTACGCTTGACAACATATCCTGGCCCGGGCTCAGTGTGGGAAACATTGGGGCATCCACGAATAGAGTAGTGAGAAACTAAATGCAGTTAAAATATCATAAATATTTTCAGAGACACGATGAGGCATATTAATGACAAACAATTCCAATGAAGTCGGACGGGATCATAATAAAAGCATTTCGGACATCATAATAAATTACAGAAGCATAACCTTCCTGAAGTCGTTCCGAGTGTCAAAATAATTTATCAGACTTAATAGAATATTTAAAACCATATTCGTTAGGTAATTAAAAGGGTAGTCGAAACGTTTCTTTCAAAAATCGTTCGAAAAGGAGACTTTAGAACATTAAGGGCAAAACCAGGAATAGCGGGCCCACCTCGGAACAAGCAAGGCGGTGGGCTCAAATTACGCCCTTTAAGCTTATGGGGTCACCTATAAAGGTTCTACGGACATTCTATAGCTTTTCAAGGAGTTTAGAGAAAGTTTGCATAATTTCAGGAAAAGCATATCAAAATGGTTCAATTCTACTGAAGGAAAAACTGAGATTTTCTCTTGCGGATTCGGATGGCCAAGAAGGTCTTTTGAGGCCCGAATCCGATCCTAAAACACTTAGACATGCCAAAAGAAGGATCGGGGTAGCTTTACATACCTTTTGAGCTTTTTAAGCCTATCCAAGCTCACTCTCCGTTTCGTCGAAAATCTGCAAATGGTCACATTTACCAATTGTAAGTTATAGATGCTACAAATTCAATTCAACTTTTATTTGTCTACCGAAATTTCGGCAGCATTTCCCCTATACATATAGCACCCCCGAGAATTCAACTCGGCCAAATCAATCAACAACAACCCAACAACAACACCCACAACAACCACAATCAATACAAAACACAATATGACATAACTAGTTCTACTTGCCGACATAATGCCATAACCTTCACTTTAACCTTAACTTTCAAACTAAGCTCAACGATTTCACATTCATTATCAATCTAGATTACCACAACATAGTTTAAAAGCATTTCATAGCGTTTCCACAAAATATTCATACGATATACATAATATACAAACTTTCCGCTAAAGTCATAACTCGTCCGAAACTTCTAATCTTTAACAAACATACTCATAATATGTTTCTAGCTTCCAACTTCATCAATACTCATCATAATTTGCAACTTAATAACTTTATTTTCATAATGTCGTAAAATCATTCTAAAACGACATAAGCCACTACATTCCATTTCAATGCAAACTTACATCATTTTACCTTCATTTACATTGCAAGGATCACAACAACACCACTAACATATTAAACAACATTAATTCATTCCCATTTCTTCAAGAAGTGCCACACGGCCAAGTGCCCATTTTACAACTTCAGCCAAATTAATTTAACTTCCACTTCCAATATAATTCCCACCATAACCTCAATTTGAATACAACATAAAATTCAACTCATTTTTGCCTACACCACATTGCACACACACGGCTACATATATATCTATATACCCACTTTGCAAACTTCCATATTTCCATACTTTCTACTCATTCCTACATCCTACAACACAAACAAACCTTCATAACATAATAAAAAGGGATGAGTTCTTACCTTTTTCTCCAATCTTCTTCACTTGAGTGAGTTGTCAATTTGAAGAAACAAGTCCTCTTTCTTCCAAACCAACTACACCAAGTTGTAAAGGACACTTAATTTAGTAGACAAACCACAAGATAATAATTTTTGGAGGAAGATTTTTGAAGGTGAATTTGTGAGGGTTTGGCCGAATGCCCTTCAATTGTTGCTCTTCTTTTGTTTTGTTCTTTCTTTTCTATGCTTCTTGAATATTCCAATAGATAAGGGCTTCATATATTAATTCTAACACATGGAAAATATTCATTAAATTGGTGGGTTTGGGCCTACATGGCCGGCCATCCCTTAAGTGTTGGGCCTAAATTTTTCATTCAATTATTTTGGCCCAATGACTTATAGATCCCATTTGTAATTCCCGAAACTAATTTCCGAAATTCCAATTTTTGCCCTTGGCCTTCTTCAACACTTCCACATTAATATTCTTTCATGAACAACTCATGTGTTAAATAAAATCAATTATGACCTTATTTCTTACAAGTCAAGAATATTTCCAAATTTTTCCAACGTGTTAAAACACGGGATATAACACCCACCTCCGGTCAATCGAGGTGGTGAATTCAAGTTATGAATCATAGACCTTATAGAGTCATTCCTGAGAGTTTTGGAACCATTCGACTTCAATTGGGAAGGTTTCATACACATAAGTCATTTTGACGACAATTTGTAAGGAAACTAATTCAATCTTACTGAATGAAATGAGGCCAATTTCAATTTCGGATTTCGAGAGACTGAGTCATATCTAAGGCTTGCGACCGAGCCTATTACGTTTAGAACATGCCTAAGAACGAAGGGAAAAACTTTACATACCTTAGTCGTGCCTTATGCTCGTCCAATCTCAATTCCCGTTTCGCCCAAAAACTGCAAATGGTCACATTTACCAATTACTATTTGTGAGATTTAAAAATTTCAATCTTAACCAATGCTTGCCTATCGAAATTTCGGCAGCACTTCCCCTATAATTGCGACACCCCGAGAATACAACTCGGCTCAGAATAACAACAACCAACCCAACAACAATACCAACAACAACTACAAAACACAATAAGGCATAACTAGTCCTCTTTCCAACATAGTGTAATAACTCTCATTTCCAACTTCACATCTTCAATCCAACGACAACATTCTCGCGTTCATTACTAATCAAGATCATTACAATACAGTTCGGAAACATTTTATATCATTTCTACAATATATACACAAGATATACAAAATATACACACTTTCCACCAAAACCATAATTTATCCAAAACTTCCAACTTTCGACAAAAACTTCCATAACATATTCTTACCTTTCAATTCCATTAACAACCATCATAATTTACATCTTACAATTTCATTTCCATAATTACATAAACTACAATGACACTACATATTTTTCTACAACAACCTCACCACATTTCTTCCATTCCAACAAAACCATTAATCTTTTATTCACCTCACAATGCCATAACAATATAATTAGCATACTAAATAAGTTCAACCAATTCTCCTACACATGAAGCACCACACGGCCACATATATACACACACATACACACGGCTCACACACACCACATCACAGTCCCATGACTTTCATTCAATTCTACTTACTATAATATTTATAAATCCTCCATAACATGAAAGAAAACATGAAATGCTTACCTTTTTCTTCAAGCTTCTTCACTTGACAAAGTTGTCACTTTGAAGAAATAAGTGCTCTTCCTTCCAAAACAATTATACCAAGTTGTAGAGCACCCTTGAATTAGTGGAAATACCACAAGAAAATAATTTTTGGATCAAACTTTCCAAGGGCAATATTTTTCCATGGCCAAGCCGAATAGGCTCTATGTTTTTGCTCTTGTTTGTTGTTTTCTCTCTTCTAATTTGTCTTGAAAGTTCTAGGAGCTTAATGAATAATTTCCCCCTTTTCATCTTATTTATCACATGACAATTTAATTAAAAATCATGGGTTGGGCCTTTACATGGCCGGCCACCCCTTAATATTGGGCCAAATTTCATCCAAATTTTTTTTTGAGCCCAATTCACGAGAAGTCTCCTTTTGTAATTTCCGAAACTAATTTCCGAGATTCCAATTTTGCCCTTGGCCTTCCTTCGAATTCCCGCACCAATATTTTTCATGAGTAACGCACACATGTTGGCTAGAACCAAAATATGGCCTTATTTCTTACAAGCCAAATTTATTTCGAATTTTTCCGAATATACAAAAATGCCGGATGTAACAGATACATATAAGTTAAAGCCGAGGAACGTACGGCTCGATCCAATAAGTTAGTGCCGAGGAACATACGGCCCGATCCATATAAGTTAGTGCTAAGGAACGTACGGCCCGATCCATACAAGTTAGTGCCGAGGAACGTACGGACCGATCCATAAATGTTAGTGCCGAGGAACATACGGCCCGATCTATATAAATTAGTGCCAAGGAACGTACGGGCCGATCCATACAAGTTAGTGCCAAGGAAAGCACGACCCAATCTATATAAGTTAGCGCCGAGAAACGTAAGGGCTGATCCATATAAATTAGGGTCGAGGAACGTACCACCCGATACATATAAGTTAATGCCGAGGAACGTATGGCCCGATCCATAAATATTAGTGCCGAGGAACCTACGACCCGATCCATATAAGTAAGTGCCGAGGAACGTACGACCCGATCCATAAATATTAGTGCCGAGGAACCTACGGCCCGATCCATATAAGTTAGTGCCGAGGAACGTACGACCCGATCCATAAAAGTAAGTGCCGAGGAACGTACGACCCGATTCATATAAGATAGTACCGAGGAACGTATGGCCCAATCCATAAATTTTAATGCCGAGGAAACTACGGCCCGATCCATATAAGTTAGTGCCGAGGAACGTACGACCCGATCCATATAAGTAAGTACCGAGTAACGTACGACCCGATTCATATAAGATAGTGCCGAGAAACGTATGGCCCGATCCATAAATATTAGTGCCGAGGAACCTACGGCCCGATCCATATAAGTTAGTGCCGAGGATCGTACGACCCGATCTATATAAGTTAGTGCCAGGGAACGTATGGCCCGATCCATAAATGTTATTGTCGAGGAACATACGACCCGATCCATATAAGTTAGTGCCGAGAAACATACGGGCCGATCCATATAAGTTAGTGCCGAGGAACTTACCACCCGATCCATAAATGTTAGTGCCGAGGAACATACGGCCCGATCCATATATGTTAGTGCCGAGGAACTTACCACCCGATCCATAAATGTTAGTGCTGAGGAATATACGACCCAATCCATACATATTAGTGCCGATGAACATACGACCCGATCCATATAAGTAAGTGCCGAGGAACGTACGACCCGATTCATATAAGTTAGTGCCGAGGAACGTATGGCCCGATCCGTAAGTGTTAGTGTCGAGGAACTTACGGCCCGACCCATATAAGTTAGTGCCGAGGAACGTACGACCCGATACATATAAGTTAATGCCGAGGAACGTACGGCTCGATCCAATAAGTTAGTGCCAAGGAACATACGGCCCGATCAATATAAGTTAGTGCCGAGGAACGTACCACCCGATCCATAAATGTTAGTGCCGAGGAACGTACGTGTCACGACCCGACTAGGGGCCGTGACGAGTACCCGATACTTGTACCGACCACCCCTTTGCTATCCTGTATGAACAGTGGCACTTTTGTTTTTCATTAACATTAGCAGTAAACTTTCTAATATCGCGTTACACCGGGACGCGAACCATTCAAAATACAATATGTTTAACTGTACATAGCTGACTGTGTATATCTGTCTACGAGCCTCTAGACATAGTACCTTTATACATAGAAAGGGCCGAGTACTGTCGCGCCCGAAAATACATACACAAAATAGTACCAATGATATGAGGCTCCGGAACGACTGGAGCGCTGCCCAATGCTGCAGATAGAGCCCTAGAAACCTGGTTCGTATACCTGCTAACCTGCGCGGTATGAACGCAGCGTCCACAAGAAGGGACGTCAGTACGAATAATGTACCGAGTATGTAAGGCATGGAAAACAATGCAAGCAGTAACATAGAGTACAATCAATAATAATATCACGGAGCCATAGGGTGTATAGCGAGGCAAGAACGTAACCTGGACATAGGAAGGCCCCTCTTTAGGCCGGCTGTCATGTAGGCTTGTCTTTTTATCTTTGAAACGTTTCTTTTCATGGGCATAGGAGTCAACATTTTTATATTTCTTATTCTCGTGTGCAGAAAACAGTACATTTCAATAACGGTATCTTTCATTCACATTTACAGACGCCGAATACATCGGCTCTCCCAACCCCCTCCCCAACGGTGACCTAACACATTACATTACATATGTATCATACATCATATATATATGTATACAGTCGCCGCGTACGGCTCTTCCCATATCCCGCGTCCGGGTATCCCGCGTCCAGGATGGAATCCAGCTGAATCAGGTGGTGATATAACAGTGGCCCTTCCCTTTTCCCCATACACACATACATATACATTTCTTATATACAATTTACTTTATCTTATATATATATACATATCCATACACATATACCCGTTTTATATACATATATCATATAATCACACGAGAGAGCCAAGGAAAATCACGTATTCATCGGAGTGACATAAGGTCGGCGATCTCCGATTACATTACGGAATGCTAGTGATAGCTTTGTCTCACCTTGAAGGAACAAGTAATTTTAAGGCGAGACTATCAACGGAGAATAGTGTTACAGTAACCGTAGAATGAAATCGTGGGCATTATAGATGACAGTCATAGGCTTTGGAGTCTTAGAAAATAAAATTATAACTAGAAGATATAAATACGATTTAGAAAATTAGTTTATCAATTTCATATTCATATTGGATCCTTAGCTTAGAAATCTCAGTCATAGGATCGTTCCGGTCGTACTTATCAAGCGCATTCTCTTGTCTAACATTGTCGTTATCATTATCCCATAGAAACACTCTTGTTAGAGTAGTCATAGTACTTTATCATTCGGTGACAAGATCGGGATCAAAGGTCCCCTTTGAATTTACCTTAAGTAAGTCAACCAAGACTATAGGGGAATCCGAGAGTAACGGGCCCACCTCTGGCCGGATGAGGTAGCGTATACGATTTACGTATGTTACGTGTCATAGCGTTACTTGTATGGGTCTTAGGGTAATTGGGTCCCATTTATACAAGTTCTAAGGGTGTAGGACGTTTTTCCAACAATTGGCACACTTTCTAGTTCAATTCTATTGAACAAAAAGTGAAAAACTTTAGGTGCGGATTCCGGGGAACCGAGTTGTCCCCGAGACTCGTACCCAACTTATTACAACTAAGACATGCCATAGAAAGAAGGGTGAAGCCTTACATACCTCTTTCCGCTCCTTTAGCTACTCCAAATTCACGTCACAATTTCGTCCAAATCTGCAAATTGGTCATTTTTACCCAAAACTCTCATTAGCATACTTAGAGTTAGAATCTTAAGGAAACACTTGGCTACCGAAATTTCGGCAACACTTCCTCTGTAAATATACCTTCCTCAACATTCAACACAATCAAATTCTCATCACTCACAATCCGGGAATTCAAACCCGGCCAAACTATCAATATAAATTCAACGACCACATTAGAATTTCCATATTTAAATCCAAGATATTTTCCAACACTTCAATTAGCTTACTACTTCCTTCAAGACTCCCTAATTCCAATGAAACTGTCACGACCCAACCCCGTAGGCCGTGACTAGTGCCCGATCTGGGCACCCAAACCCATCTATCAAACGTATTCAAATGTATAGCAGAAGCCGACAAGGCTATATTCCAATTACAGATAATTTCCAGAAAAATTTCGGCAGAGTTTCCTTTGTTTTTCGGACTAACCAGAGTAACCCTGTACACAGCAAACACCAACAGAGGCCACACAGGGCTAATCAAAGCAATGCACAAACATATGCGGACCGGCCGCCTCGGCGTATGGGATCGACCAAACAACATATACACATAAGCATACAGACCGATCATAACCCACAAACATGTCCACAGACCTCTAAACTGACCGACAGAATCATATGACGGGACAGGGCCCCGCCGTACCCAAATAGTCAGATATGCAGAAATATATACATGGCAGAAGATATATATATACCAAAAGTGGACTCCGAATCAAGGGAGTACTCCGAAATAGCAGAAGTGGAGCCTACAGTGGTGGATCACCAGCGTCTGTACCTGCGGGCATGAAACGCAGCCCCCGAAGAAAGGGGGTCAGTACGAAAGATGTACTGAGTATGTAAAGCATGGAGTACAAAAATATAGGCCACAACTGAAAGCAAACAGAATACAAAAGAGAGAAATGCCGAACAGTATATCAAAATGTTTATCAAAATCATATATACATAACACACAAGTCTTAATTATTTCTCGATTTCCAATTATGCGAAAACACGGGACATAACATTCTCCCCCCCTTAAGGACATTCGTCCCCGAATGTTAAATTAATCTTATAAAGTCTTATGATCATGGCGGGGGGTGTCCCTATTTAATAATGACATACGTAGTTCATTTTGTCACTCAACACAACAAACTGAAAAGTTTAGATTACCTGTGGACGTCGGGAACAAATGGGGGTATTTCTTCTTCATCTCGTCCTCCGCTTCTCAAGTCATCTCCTCCCGGTTGTTGTTGCGCCACAGGACTTTAACGGAGGGCACTTCTTTAGTGCGTAGTCTCCTCACCTGTCGATCCAAAATAGATACAGGCTGCTCGTCATAAGACAACTGCTCCGTTACCTGAATGTCATCCACTGGAAATATCCTGGAAGAGTCACCAATACATTTCCGCAACATAGACACATGAAACACCGGGTGTACGGCCTCCAAGTCGGATGGTAAATCTAGCTCGTAGGCGACCTCGCCTATCTTTCGAACGATCTGATACGACCCAATATACCACGGGCTCAACTTACCCTTTCTACCGAATCTCATGACACCCTTCATGGGCGACACCTTCAGAAACACCCAGTCGCCAATCTGGAACTCTAACGGCCGACGTCGTCTGTCTGCATAAGCTTTCTGTCGACTCTGAGCAGCCAATAATCGCTCCCGAATAAGCTTTACCTTATCTACTACTTCCTGGATCACATCTGGCCCAATCAGCTTAGTTTCGCCCACGTCGAACCAACCAATAGGAGATCTGCATTTTCTGCCATAAAGGGCTTCATACGGTGCCATCTGAATGCTGGAGTGATAACTGTTATTATAGGCAAACTCCATAAGCGGCAAATGATCATCCCAGCTGCCCCTGAAATCAATAACGCAGGCCCGTAACATATCTTCCAGCGTCTGAATAGTGCGCTCGGCCTGCCCCTCGGACTGAGGATGAAAGGCTGTACTGAGGCTCACCTGAGTCCCTAATCCCTCCTGGAATGACCTCCAGAAATTTGCCGTAAACTGGGCACCTCGGTCAGTAATAATAGATACAGGGACTCCGTGAAGTCTGACTATCTCTCTGATGTACAATCTAGCGTAGTCCTCAGCCGAATAAGTAGTCCGGACTGGGAGAAAGTGGGCCGATTTCGTCAATCTGTCAACAATAACCCAAATAGAATCATACCTGCGTGGAGTGCGCGGTAACCCAACAACGAAATCAATATTAATCATCTCCCATTTCCAGGCTGGAATTTCCATCTCCTGTAATAACCCACCGGGCTTCTGGTGTTCAATTTTAACTTGCTGACAATTCGGGCACTAACTAACGAACTCGGCAATATCCTTCTTCATACCGTCCCACCAATACAAACACCTGAGATCATGATACATTTTAGTGGAACCAGGATGAACAGAATACCGTGCATTATGCGCCTCGCCCATGATTTGTCGACGTAAGCCTGCAACATCCGGAACACAGAATCTGCCTTCATATAATAATACCCCTTCAGGTGAAATTTCAAATGGAGTATTGTCTTTAGTAAGGGCCATATCTCTGTACTGAACCAGAATAGGATCTTCGAACTGACGCTGCTTTACTTCTGCTATAATAGATGATTCAGCAACTGCACGAACAGAAATCCCAGAATCTCCAGAATCTGCCAGACGAACTCCAAGGCTGGCCAGCTGATGAATATCACGAACCAAATCTTTCTTACCAGATGGTACATCAGCCAAGCTGCCCATAGACTTGCGGCTAAGTGCATCCGCTACCACATTGGCTTTCCCCGGATGGTACAGAATATCAACGTCATAATCCTTCAGTAACTCAAGCCATCTTCTCTGCCGCAAATTCAATTCTTTCTGCTTAAAAATATACTGGAGACTCTTATGGTCCGTATAAATATCGACATGGACCCCATATAGTGTTATATCCCGCATTTTATGCAATTGGATAATTCAAGACAATCGCGGGAAGACGACAAGCAAGGCCCCATTTTATGATTTCTTGGCACATGAGTTGGTTATGAAAAATTTAGAAGTGAAGACAATGAGAATGGTTAAGAGCATAAAGGGGAATTCGCGACATGACTCGTGGAAATACGAAGGAAGACGTAGGGCAAATTGGAAGTCGGAAAAATTGTTTTCAAGAATTGCAAGAATTAGCCAAAAGACAAAGTGGGCTTGACATTTTTTAAGGGAAAATCATAAGCCCAACCGTCCATATTGATGGGCTAGGCCCAAAAATTGAATATATTGTGAAATAAATAAGATGAATAAGTCATCTTTATCACCTTACTCTCTAGAACTTTCAAGAAAAGAAGAACAATAGAAAGGAAGGGCAAAAAACCCCAAGGCATTCGGCCATAAGGAAAATTCCAAGAAAAAAAATTGTAAAATTCCTCCAAATATTGTATTCAACTAATTAGAGGGTACACAAGAAAGTGGAGTTGTTGTTGGAGCAAGGAAAGTTCAAAATCATACAAGTTGCCAAGAGTAGACAAGTGAAGAAGTTGAGGAAGAAAGGTGAGTTTCAATCTTGTTTATGGGTTCTATATGGTTTATATGTGTTGTAGTATGCTTAAATAGATGAAATCCATGAAGTAGAGGAATATAATATATAGCCGTGTGCATGTATATAGTTGTAGGGGTTATGTTTCAATTATTTTGCCTAGTAGTTGGTTGTTGTTGTTGTGAATACTATATTGAGATGTGGAAAATGAAAGTTGAATGAATTTGGAAAAATTGTGGTATACATGCATGTTGGCCGTGTGTTGTAAGTGTGTGTATGACCGTGCATGTGTGTGTAAGGTGTGGCCGTGAGCTTGTGGTAGGGTATGGAAGGGAATGAGTCAATTTTATGTAGCGTATTGGTTGTGGTTATGTTGCGGATTCTGTGTTGTTAATGAATGCATAATGACTCTAGTGAAGTTGTTGTAATTAGGGACTTGTTTAGGAGCTATGTGAATGGAACGGGATGTCTCTTTGTATGTATGAATGACAATAACGTTAGTATGGTGTTATCGGAATGTATATTATGAGGTTGATATTGTATTCATTGAAGTTGTAAAGTTTTGAGGGAGGTAGCAAATCGATATTATGTGCCTTGATTGGAATATGTGAAGCGCTAGTGTAATTGTCGAATTATGTTAACCGTTTGGCCGGGTTTGAATTCCCGGGTTGTGTTTGATGAGAATTTGACGAAATTGAATGTTGAGGATGGTATATTTACAGAGGAAATGCTGCCGAAATTTCGGTAGCAAAGTGCTTCCTTAAGATTCTAACTCAAAATGTACTAATGAAAGTTTTGGTAAAAATGACCAATTCGCAGATTTCGACGAGATTGTGATGTGAATTTGGAGTAGCTAAAGGAGCGGAAAGAGGTATGTAAGGCTTCGCCCTTCTTTCTGTGGCATGTCTTAGATATAATGAGTCGGGCACGAGCCTCGGGGACAACCCGGTTCCCCGGAATCCGTACCTAAAGTTTTCAACTTTTCGTTCAATTGAATTGAAGTAGAAAGTGTGCAAAATGATGAAAAGACCTTCTAGACCCCTATAACTTGCCTAAGTGGGACCCGATTACCCTAAGACTCATACAAGTAACTCTATGACACGTAATATGGGTAAATTGTATACGCTACCTCGTCCGGCCCGAGGTGGGCCCGATACTCTCGGATTTTCCTATAGTCTTGGTTAACGTACTTGCAGTGAATCTAAAGGGGGCCTTTGATCCCGATTCCGTCACCAAGTAATAAGTGCTATGACTACCCCAACGGGAGTGCCCCTATGATGATAATGATAATGACAATGTCGGGCAAGAGAATGTAGCTATGATAAATACGACCGGAACGACCCTATGACTAAGCCAAGTACCTTATGTAAACATTAAATTGATAAACTAATTTTCTAAATCGTATTTATACCTTCTAGTTATAATCTTATTTTCTAAGATTCCAAAACCTATGACTGTCACCTAAAATGCCTGCGATTTCATTTTTGGTTACTGTAACACTATTCTCCGTTAATAATCTCACTTTAAAATACTTGTTCCTTCTAGGTGAGACAAAGCTATCACTAGCATTTCGTACTGTAATCGGAGGTTACCGACCTTACGTCACTCCGATGGATACATGATTTTCCTTGGCTCTCTTGTGTGCTTATAGGATATATGTATATAAAGCGAGTAAACGTGTATGGATATGTATGTATACTAGATAAAGAAATTGTATATGAGACATGTATATGCATAAAAGAGGAGTAAGCGTATATGTATGTGTATATGGGGAAAAAGGGAAGGGCCACTGCTATATCACCACCTGATTCAGCTGGATTCCATCCTGGACGCGGGATGCCCGGACGCGGGATATGGGATGAGCCGTACGCGGCGTCTGTATATATATATATAATGTGTGATACACGTGTGATGTAATATGTTGGGTTATCGTTGGGGAGGGGATTGGGGGAGCCGATTGTATTCGGCGTCTGTAAATGTAAGCAAAAGATACCGTTACTGAAACGTACTGTTTTATTTCTGTACACGAGAATAAGTAATATGAAAATGTTGAGTCCTATGCCTATGAAAAGAAACGTTTCAAGGATGGAAAGGCAAGTCTATATGACAGCCGGCCCGAAAAGGGGCCTCCCTACTTACAGGTTACGTTCTTGCCTCGTTATACGCGCTATGACTCTGTGATATTATTATTGATCGTACTTTATGTTACTGCTTGAACTGTTTTCCATGCCTTAAATACTCGGTACATTATTCGTACTGACGTCCCTTCTTGTGGACGCTGCGTTTCATGCCGCGCAGGTCAGCAGGTATACGGACCAGATTCCTAGTGCCCTATCAGCAGCATTCGACAGCGCTCCAGTTGTTCCGGAGCCTTATTTCACCGGTACTATTTTGTGTATGTATTTTCGGGCGCGACAGTACTCGGCCCTTTCTCTGTATAAATGTACTATGTCTAGAGGCTCGTAGACAGATATACACAGTCAGCTATGTACAGTTTAATGTATTTTATTCCGAATGGTCCGCGTTCTGGTGTAACGCGATATTAGAAAGTTTACTGCAAATGTTAATGTTTAGAAAAAAAAATAAAAAAAAAATATGGCACTGCTTATACAGGATAGCTAAGGGGTGCTCGGTACAAGTATCGGGTACTCGTCATGGCCCCTGGTCGGGTCGTGACATATAGATAATGCCGCCAAATCTTCAAAGCATGAATCACCGCGGCCAACTCAAGATCATGAGTGGGATAATTCTTCTCGTGCGGTCTGAGCTGCCGGGAAGCATAGGCTATGACTCGACCGTGCTGCATCAACACACAACCTATCCCAATACCAGAGGCGTCACAATAGACCACATACCCATCTGATCCCTCTGGAAGAGTCAAAACTGGTGCTGAAACTAACCTTTCTTTCAACATCTGGAAGCTGCGCTCGCAGGCATCGGTCCACAGAAATTTCGCTGCTTTCTGAGTAAGCTTCGTCAGTGGTGTTGCAATAGAAGAAAAGTCCTCCACGAACCTGCGATAATATCCGGCTAATCCCAGAAAACTGCGCATCTCTGTCGGGGTAGTAGGCCTGGGCCAATTCTGTACAGCCTCAATCTTCTGCGTATCAACCCGAATACCATCTGCGCCGACAATATGGCCCAAGAATGCCACAGAAGTCAACCAGAATTCACATTTGGAGAATTTAGCATATAACTTCTGTCGACGGAGAATACCAAGCACCGTTCTCAAATGATCTGAATGCTCCTCGGCTGATCGCGAATATCGTCAATGAACACAATAACAAACATATCCAAGAAAGGCCGAAACACCCGATTCATCAGGTCCATAAATACCGCTGGAGCATTAGTCAACCCGAAAGACATAACTCTGAATTCATAATGCCCGTACCGGGTCCTGAAAGCAGTCTTCGGGATATCTGATTCTCGCACTCGCACCTGATGATAACCTGAGCGCAAATCTACCTTCGAAAAATATTTAGCACCCTGCAACTGATCAAACAAATCATCAATCCGGGGGAGGGGATATTTATTCTTAATAGTCACCTTATTTAATTGCCGGTAATCGATACACATGCGCAGTGACCCATCTTTCTTTCTCACAAATAATACCGGCGCTCCCCAGGGTGATGTGCGGGGTCTAATAAAGCCCTTATCCAACAAATCTTTCAGCTGCTCCTTCAACTCCTTCAATTCAGCCGGTGCCATCCTGTACGGAGGAATAGATATAGGCTGCGTGTCTGGCAACAACTCTATAGTAAAATCAATCTCCCGCTCAGGCGGAAGGCCAGGAAGCTCGTCAGGAAATACATCTGGGAATTCATTAACGACTGGAACAGACTGAAGGGTAGGTGTCTCAGCTGCAGTATCGTGCACACGAACCAAATGATAGATATAACCCTTCTGGATCATCTTCTTAGCCTTGAGGTATGAAATAAACTTACCCCTCGGCGAAGCTGTAGATCCGAACCACTCTATAACTGGTTCCCCTGGAAACTGAAAACGGACTACCTTTTTCTGGCAGTCGACATTAGCATAACAGGAAGACAACCAGTCCATACCCATAATGACATCAAACTCAAGCATGTCTAACTCTATCAAATCAGCTTTAGTGCAACGATCATAAATAGTCACAGAACAATCCCTATAGATCTGCCTCGCTATAATAAAATCCCCAACCGGCGTAGCTACCTCAAATGGCTCTATAGGCTCAGACACTATCCCAATTTTACTAGCAACGAGCGGGGAAATATATGATAAAGTAGAACCAGGGTCAATCAATGCATATACAGATCTGGAGGAAACCAGTAATGTACCTGTGACGACGTTTGGCGAAGCCTCCTGATCCTGGCGGCTGGCCAAAGCATATATGCGGTTCGAGGGACCGCTAGAACCTGAAACGCCACCGCAGCCTCGACCGCGTCCCGCCGGTGTCGGCGCACCTCGCCCTGCAGGGCGTGCAACAAATGGAGCAGATGATGAACCGGCGGCTGACCCTGTCGGCTGAGCCACACTACCAGAACCGCTAGCCAACGAACAATCTCGCATAAAATGGCCCTGACCACCACACGAAAAATAAGCTCCAGTAGCTCGATAGCACTCCCCAGGATGAGACTTCCCGCAATGAGAGCAACGGGGTCTGGGTGGTCTGGCCTGGCTGGGGCCTCTAGACACCTGTGAACCTGCCGCCCTGGAGCTCTGATCAGCCCCAGACGGTCCTGCACTATCAAACCTCCTGCCGCCAGACTGAGTACTCCGGCCGGACGGAGGAAGCTGTCTGCCTCGAGAATCTCCAGAATATCCCGCGGACCTAGCCCTCTTGGGCGGCCTCCTGTCCCGATCTCTGCTAGAATAATCAGACCTGTGACGGTCCTCCATACCCATCGCATAAGCCTGAAGTCGGGCAATATCCTTATCCGTCTGCAATGACACTGCCATACAGCCGTCGATCAAATAACGATCCAATCCCATAACATATCTGTGCATCCGATCGGACATATCTGCTACTACGGCAGGTGCATACCGGGCCAGGGAATCAAACTCCAGATTATACTCACGAACGCTCCGACCCCTCTGCTGTAGATGTAAATATCGATCAGCCCGCGCCCGTCGCAACTCTGGGGGCAGAAAGTGGCGGGTGAAAGCAGTCACAAACTCGTCCCAAGTAGCTGGGGAAGCACCCTCGCCCCTAGATAACTCCCAGGTCTCATACCAGTGAGCAGCAACATCCCGAAGTCTATGCGAGGCCAAATCGACTGACTCGGTCTCTGAAGCCCTGACCAAGTCTAGTGAGCGCCGCATCCCCCGAATAAAATCATGGGGGTCCTCATCGGGCTTAGACCCGAAAAACTCTGGAGGGCCACACAATAAGAACTCTCGAACCCGCAGGCTGTCACGCCTATCATCATCATCATCGTCCCTCCGGCCGCGTCTGCGAGCCTGCCCTGCTACCAATGTGGTCAGCAACTGTATAGCCTCCCTCAGGGTCCTGTCCTCCGCCCCTGGCTGAGGAGCTAGAGTCTCGGGAGCGGGTACTCGGGCCTCTGGAGCTGCTGAAGGACCTGCTCCAGGCTGTACCAATGGTGGTGTAGCGGACCCCTCAGAACGAGGCACAACCTCAGGCAAATCATAGACACGAGCCCGGGTAGCTCGCTGTGCCTGACTAGTCTCTCCCATCCTTGCCTTGCCCTTCTGGGCCGCCGTTGCCTTCTTCGGAGGCATCACTGCAAACACAAGAACGGGTCAGATCAGAATCATCCTAATAGCACGGCTCTATCGCACGATCTAAGATTCCAAAGAAAGCAACATCCTAAATGCCCTGTAGCCTCCTGTTTATAGATGTGGTGCACAGCACATCGATAAACAAGACTCTACGAGACACGGCCTGTAGACACTCCGAGGACAAACTGCTCTGATACCACTTTTGTCACGACCCAACCCCGTAGGCCGTGACTAGTGCCCGATCTGGGCACCCAAACCCATCTATCAAACGTATTCAAATGTATAGCAGAAGCCGACAAGGCTATATTCCAATTACAGATAATTTCCAGAAAAATTTCGGCAGAGTTTCCTTTGTTTTTCGGACTAACCAGAGTAACCCTGTACACAGCAAACACCAACAGAGGCCACACAGGGCTAATCAAAGCAATGCACAAACATATGCGGACCGGCCGCCTCGGTGTATGGGATCGCCCAAACAACATATACACATAAGCATACAGACTGATCATAACCCACA
Source organism: Lycium barbarum (assembly GCF_019175385.1). Classification (NCBI taxonomy): domain Eukaryota; kingdom Viridiplantae; phylum Streptophyta; class Magnoliopsida; order Solanales; family Solanaceae; genus Lycium; species Lycium barbarum. The sequence continues at coordinate 59,344 of NW_026843440.1, forward strand.
AACATGTCCACAGACCTCTAAACTGACCGACAGAATCATATGACGGGACAGGGCCCCGCCGTACCCAAATAGTCAGATATGCAGAAATATATACATGGCAGAAGATATATATATACCAAAAGGGGACTCCGAATCAAGGGAGTACTCCGAAATAGCAGAAGTGGAGCCTACAGTGGTGGATCACCAGCGTCTGTACCTGCGGGCATGAAACGCAGCCCCCGAAGAAAGGGGGTCAGTACGAAAGATGTACTGAGTATGTAAAGCATGGAGTACAAAAATATAGGCCACAACTGAAAGCAAACAGAATACAAAAGAGAGAAATGCCGAACAGTATATCAAAATGTTTATCAAAATCATATATACATAATGCAAACAGAATCATGCAAAGCTCAGGAACGTGGTCACCACTCCAACGCTGGTGCCACACACAGCATAACACCAGAAGGTTCAAATCTCCGTACATCCCCGAACACACACATATGAGCGTATCACACCACATCCATATCACAGCATAACTACAAACGGAACCCGGCCCTATGGCGAGGCCTCGGGGAACCGTAACACAGCATACGGCCGAATCATCATAGAGCGCACGAATCATAACCGGCCCGGGAACCGGTGAACGAAATCGTAATAAGGCACGAGCGGAGTCGTGAGCAAACAATGCAATTTGTATATCAAAATGGCCTTTCAAAACTTGATTACTTCATAAGTCAGTTCATTAACCAAAATAGTCAAATAATTAGTTGGTACGAAAGTTCATTTCACAAAATGTTTCCAAAGTGGTACGTATGGCTCAAAACATAGTTTGTTACATCATAGTGTTCCGAACATTATTTCATAGAGGACAATTTCAAAATCGAAGATTCTTTGTCGAAGCTTATCCAAAAAGAGAGCCTAGTAGGACAAATAAGGCATCTCGGGGTTAGCGGGCCCACCCCGGGTCAAGTCGAGGTGGCGAACATAATTTATGAACATTTCGGGTCTATAAGATCATACATAAAGATTTCAAAGTAATCTGATTGCATTTGCATAAGTTTCGGACGTTTGATTGCTTTCTAGCCAAAATAGGAACATTAGGCTTCAATTGAATTGAATGAATAGTAGCCATTTTCTAGATCGGATTTCGAGGAGCAGAATTGCTCCCGGGGTTCCGATATCAACCTAACATACTAAGACATGCCAAAGGAAGAAGTGGGAAGCTTTACATACCTTAGAAACGTCTTATGCTCACCCCAAAATCAAATCCCGTTTCGTCCAGAATCTGCAAATGGTCAAAGTTACCTATTAGAGATTCTTAAGCTTAAAAATTCCATTAACTTCATTTCTGTCAACCGAAATTTCGGCAGCACTTCCCCTATATATCTAACACCCCCGAGACTTAGCTCGGCTCAATAAACATCAACAACAACAACCCAAACGTCACAAACAACATAAACCACAACTAAATCATTCTAACTTCAATATTCTTCTTTACTATAAAAGTTGGCAACTTTCATTCAAACTTCACAATTCCAAACTTATGTCCACATTATTGTATTCATTCAATCATTCAAGATTATTCAATCACATCCCAATTATGTTTCAACATTATACATAAATTCAAGAAGTTCGTCACTTTCCATATTCCTTTCAAAACGTCAACAATTCCGACGAACATACTAACTTGCATTATTTCATTCCGAATTCATTAACAACGACCATAAGTCATATTTAAAGCCTTAATATCATGGATATACAATGATATACACAAATATACCAAAGGTATATACTTTCCCATAATGTTCCGAAATCATTTTCCAACACCAATTCGATTCATTAAACATTCATTTACGTTATAAAGGTCACAACAACCCAACAAACAACTAGACAAGATTAAATTCACATGGCTTTGCACTTCCCATAGGTCACGGCTACAACACCAAACACACACACACACACGGCTTTGCACACACATCAAAACTACGGGATTCTCGTCTATTCTCCATCCTTAACATATTCATACCAATTCCATAACATTAGAATATCAAAATTCATACCTTTACTTGAATTTCCGACTTGCCGCAAACGCGCTCCTTTCACCAAACTAATTGTATCCCGTCGGAGAGCATCTTGAGGACTCTACAAATATGGGAAAACAAAGATCTTTGAGCCACAAACAAATAGGAAATTATTTTTTTTGTTCTTGAAGAGGTTTCGGCCGAGAGGTTTTTGAGGTGCTTTCTTATATTTTTTTTTTGTTTTGATTCACTTTCTTGAAAATTCCAAAGGAGTTATGGATATATATCATGATCAAGGGTCATGTGATTATCACATGACCACTTAAAATGGATCTTGGGCCAAGCCTTGGCCGGCTACCCTTTGACACTTGGGCTCAAATTTTTTGTTCCAATTTTTCTTGGCCCAATTCGTTAAAAATCCCGTTTTGTAATTCCCGAAACTAATTTCCGAAATTCCAAATTTACCCTTGGCCTTCCCCAATGTTTTAGCACTAATGATTTCATAACCAACATCGTCATATCAACTAGAATCAAAATATCTCCTCATAACACACAAGTCTTAATTATTTCTCGATTTCCAATTATGCGAAAACACGGGACATAACATTCTCCCCCCCTTAAGGACATTCGTCCCCGAATGTTAAATTAATCTTATAAAGTCTTATGATCATGGCGGGGGGTGTCCCTTTTTAATAATGACATACGTAGTTCATTTTGTCACTCAACACAACAAACTGAAAAGTTTAGATTACCTGTGGACGTCGGGAACAAATGGGGGTATTTCTTCTTCATTTCGTCCTCCGCTTCCCAAGTCATCTCCTCCCAGTTGTTGTTGCGCCACAGGACTTTAACGGAGGGCACTTCTTTAGTGCGTAGTCTCCTCACCTGTCGATCCAGAATAGATATAGGCTGCTCGTCATAAGACAACTGCTCCGTTACCTGAATGTCATCCACTGGAAATATCCTGGAAGGGTCACCAATACATTTCCGCAACATAGACACATGAAACACCGGGTGTACGGCCTCCAAGTCGGATGGTAAATCTAGCTCGTAGGCGACCTCGCCTATCTTTCGAACGATCTGATACAGCCCAATATACCGCGGGCTCAACTTACCCTTTCTACCGAATCTCATGACACCCTTCATGGGCGACACCTTCAGAAACACCCAGTCGCCAATCTGGAACTCTACCGGCCGACGTCGTCTGTCTGCATAAGCTTTCTGTCGACTCTGAGCAGCCAATAATTGCTCCCGAATAAGCTTTACCTTATCTACTATTTCCTGGATCACATCTGGCCCAATCAGCTTAGTTTCGCCCACGTCGAACCAACCAATAGGAGATCTGCATTTTCTGCCATAAAGGGCTTCATACGGTGCCATCTGAATGCTGGAGTGATAACTGTTATTATAGGCAAACTCCATAAGCGGCAAATGATCATCCCAGCTGCCCCTGAAATCAATAACGCAGGCCCGTAACATATCTTCCAGCGTCTGAATAGTGCGCTCGGCCTGCCCGTCGGACTGAGGATGAAAGGTTGTACTGAGGCTCACCTGAGTCCCTAATCCCTCCTGGAATGACCTCCAGAAATTTGCCGTAAACTGGGCACCTCGGTCAGTAATAATAGATACAGGGACTCCGTGAAGTCTGACTATCTCTCTGATGTACAATCTAGCGTAGTCCTCAGCCGAATAAGTAGTCCGGACTGGGAGAAAGTGGGCCGATTTCGTCAATCTGTCAACAATAACCCAAATAGAATCATACCTGCGTGGAGTGCGCGGTAACCCAACAACGAAATCAATATTAATCATCTCCGATTTCCAGGCTGGAATTTCCATCTCCTGTAATAACCCACCGGGCTTCTGGTGTTCAATTTTAACTTGCTGACAATTCGGGCACTGACTAACGAACTCGGCAATATCCTTCTTCATACCGTCCCACCAATACAAACACCTGAGATCATGATACATTTTAGTGGAACCAGGATGAACAGAATACCGTGCATTATGCGCCTCGCCCATGATTTGTCGACGTAAGCCTGCAACATCCGGAACACAGAATCTGCCTTCATATAATAATACCCCTTCAGGTGAAATTTTAAACGGAGTCTTGTCTTTAGTAAGGGCCACATCTCTGTACTGAACCAGAATAGGATCTTCGAACTGACGCTGCTTTACTTCTGCTATAATAGATGATTCAGCAACTGCACAAACAGAAATCCCAGAATCTCCAGAATCTGCCAGACGAACTCCAAGGCTGGCCAGCTGATGAATATCACGAACCAAATCTTTCTTACCAGATGGTACATCAGCCAAGCTGCCCATAGACTTGCGGCTAAGTGCATCCGCTACCACATTGGCTTTCCCCGGATGGTACAGAATATCAACGTCATAATCCTTCAGTAACTCAAGCCATCTTCTCTGCCTCAAATTCAATTCTTTCTGCTTAAAAATATACTGGAGACTCTTATGGTCCGTATAAATATCGACATGGACCCCATATAGATAATGCCGCCAAATCTTCAAAGCATGAATCACCGCGGCCAACTCAAGAACATGAGTGGGATAATTCTTCTCGTGCGGTCTGAGCTGCCGGGAAGCATAGGCTATGACTCGACCGTGCTGCATCAACACACAACCTATCCCAATACCAGAGGCGTCACAATAGACCACATACCCATCTGATCCCTCTGGAAGAGTCAAAACTGGTGCTGAAACTAACCTTTCTTTCAACATCTGGAAGCTGCGCTCGCAGGCATCGGTCCACAGAAATTTCGCTGCTTTCTGAGTAAGCTTCGTCAGTGGTGCTGCAATAGAAGAAAAGTCCTCCACGAACCTGCGATAATATCCGGCTAATCCCAGAAAACTGCGCACCTCTGTCGGTGTAGTAGGCCTGGGCCAATTCTGTACAGCCTCAATCTTCTGCGTATCAACCCGAATACCATCTGCGCCGACAATATGGCCCAAGAATGCCACAGAAGTCAACCAGAATTCACATTTGGAGAATTTAGCATATAACTTCTGTCGACGGAGAATACCAAGCACCGTCCTCAAATGATCTGAATGTTCCTCGGCTGATCGCGAATATCGTCAATGAACACAATAACAAACATATCCAAGAAAGGCCGAAATACCCGATTCATCAGGTCCATAAATACCGCTGGAGCATTAGTCAACCCGAAAGACATAACTCTGAATTCATAATGCCCGTACCGGGTCCTGAAAGCAGTCTTCGGGATATCTGATTCTCGCACTCGCACCTGATGATAACCTGAGCGCAGATCTACCTTCGAAAAATATTTAGCACCCTCCAACTGATCAAACAAATTATCAATCCGGGGGAGGGGATATTTATTCTTAATAGTCACCTTATTTAATTGTCGGTAATCGATACACATGCGCAGTGACCCATCTTGCTTTCTCACAAATAATACCGGCGCTCCCCAGGGTGATGTGCTGGGTCTAATAAAGCCCTTATCCAACAAATCTTTCAGCTGCTCCTTCAACTCCTTCAATTCAGCCGGTGCCATCCTGTACGGAGGAATAGATATAGGCTGCGTGTCTGGCAACAGCTCTATAGTAAATTCAATCTCCCGCTCAGGCGGAAGGCCAGGAAGCTCGTCAGGAAATACATCTGGGAATTCATTAACGACTGGAACAGACTGAAGGGTAGGTGTCTCAGCTGCAGTATCGTGCACACAAACCAAATGATAGATATAACCCTTCTGGATCATCTTCTTAGCCTTGACGTATGAAATAAACTTACCCCTCGGCGATGCTGTAGATCCGAACCACTCTATAACTGGTTCCCCTGGAAACTGAAAACGGACTACCTTTTTCTGGCAGTCGACATTAGCATAACAGGAAGACAACCAGTCCATACCCATAATGACATCAAACTCAAGCACGTCTAACACTATCAAATTAGCTTTAGTGCAACGATCATAAATAGTCACAGAACAATCCCTATAGATCTGCCTCGCTATAATAAAATCCCCAACCGGCGTAGCTACCTCAAATGGCTCTATAGGCTCAGACACTATCCCAATTTTACTAGCAACGAGCGGGGAAATATATGATAAAGTAGAACCAGGGTCAATCAATGCATATACAGATCTGGAGGAAACCAGTAATGTACCTGTGACGACGTTTGGCGAAGCCTCCTGATCCTGGCGGCTGGCCAAAGCATATATGCGGTTCGAGGGACCGCTAGAACCTGAAACGCCACCGCAGCCTCTACCGCGTCCCGCCGGTGTCGGCGCACCTCGCCCTGCAGGGCGTGCAACAGATGGAGCAGATGATGAACCGGCGGCTGACCCTGTCGGCTGAGCCACACTACCAGAACCGCTAGCCAACGGACAATCTCGCATAAAATGGCCCTGACCACCGCCCGAAAAACAAGCTCCAGTAGCTCGATACAACTCCCCAGGATGAGACTTCCCGCAATGAGAGCAACGGGGTCTGGGTGGTCTGGTGTTATGTCCCGTGTTTTCGTATAATTGGAAATCGAGAAATGATTAAGACTTGTGTGTTATGAGGGAATATTTTGATTCTAGTTGATGTGACTATGTTGGTTATGAAATCATTAATGTTAAGACATCGGGGAAGGCCGAGGGTAAATTTGGAATTTCGGAAATCAGTTTCGGGAATTACAAAACGGGACTTTTAATGAATTGGGCCAAGGCAATTGAAATAAAAATTTGGGCCCAAAGAGGTGGGGTGGCCGGCCACTAGGCATGGGCCAAGCCCACTTTTAAAAGTCATGTGCTATGCACATGACCTCTATATGGATATATATCAATGTAATACTTGGAAATTATCAAGAAAAAATTGCAACTCCAACTTTGAGCTCTAGGAGCCCTTCGGCCGAACCCCTTTCCAAAAAAAAAAAAAAAAATTCCCAAGCCTTTGATTCTAATCCAAGTATCTTGATTCTCCCATATTTGTAAAGTACTCAAGACCCTCTTCAACGGGGTATAATTAATTTGGCGAAAGGTGCGCGTTTGCGGCAAGTCGGAAATTCAAGAAAAGGTAAGAATTTTGCCCCTCAAATGTTATGGAATTGGTATGAATGTGTTAAGGATTGAGAATAGACGAGAATCCCGTAGTTTTGATGTGTCTAGAAAACCGTGGGTGTGCGTGTATAAGGTGTTGTGGCCGTGTGCCTAAGAAGGAGAAAGAAGTGTGAATTTGATCTTGTTTAGTTTGCTTATTGCGTCGTTGTGACATTTATGACGTAAATGATCGTTTAACGAATTGAATTGGTGTTGAAAAATGATTTCGGAACATTATCGGAAAGTATATACCTTTGGCATATTTGTGTATATCACTGTATATCTATGATACTAAAACACTTTAAATGTGACTTATGGTTGATGTTAATGAAAGTGGAATGAATTAGTGGAAGTTGGGGAAAGTGTCATGTGGCCGTGGGGTGTAATGTTGATGATGGAATGTGAATTTTTCTCCGTTAGTATGTTAATTGTGTTAATCGTGATGCGAATGAAAAGATAATGGATTTTGTTGTTATAGAAAAATGGCTATTAAGTTGTTGAAGGAAATTATGCAACTTTGCTATGGTTTATGTAAATATGGAAATGAAAGTAGTAAGATGCAAATTATGATTAATGTTGATGAATTTGGAAGATGGAAATGTATAATGAACTTGTATGTTGAAGGTTAGGAAAAATTGGATAAGTAGTGGCTTAATGGAAAGTTTGTATGTTTTGCATATCTTGTGGATATCTTGTGAAAATGGTATGATATGCCTCCGACGTATGTTGTAATGATTTTGATGGATGATGAATATGAAAATAATAAGTTTGCATTGATTTGGAAGTGTTGGAAGAATTATGGCATTATATTGGAAAGTAGACTAATAGTATCATATTATGTTTTTATTGTGATTGTTGGTGTTGTTGGTGATTGTTGGTGGGTTGTTGTTGAATATTCCGAGCCGAGTTAAATTCTCGGTGTGTCAAAGTTATAGGGGAAGTGCTGCCGAAATTTCGGTAGCCAAGTATAACCCAAAGATCAAAATGTTAACTTTCATGAATAGTAACTGGTAAAAGTGACCATTTGCAGTTTTTGGACGAAACGGGAATTGAGATTTGACGAGCGTAAGGCGCAATCCAGGTATGTAAAGCCTACCTTTCCTTCTTTTGGCATGTCCTAGTTATACTAGGTTAAGATCGGACCCTCGGGGATAATTCTGCTCTTGGAAATCCGAGTTTAGTTTTGGCCACTATTCATTCAATGCAATTGAAACATATTCCTTATAATTGGTTGCAAGAATGTTCAAACCTTCATAACTTTTGCTATTGTGTCCGAATCTCTCCGAAACATTCGTAGATGGCTTTATGGAGCCTAAAGTCTGTGATTTGTGTCCGCCGCCTCGATTTGACTCAAGGTGGGCCCGCAAGCCCCGAGGCTTCCCTTATTTGGTTTGTTTGACTCATTTCCGTCCGATATGAAAAGTGATCGTTTGCCTAGGACTCAAAGGTCCGTTTGAAATTTCCTATACCATTATTGAACGTTTTGCACTATGAATGATATTAGATTTTCGGAAAATGACCTGTGAATTGTTTTTCAAAGGTTTTGCAGTTTGGAACTTCGTAACTTCTATACGTTAATTTTGATCGACCTGACTCCTACTCCGAGCCTGCTGGCGTCGGTATATGCCTATATGTAATTATGTGTCGAGTCCTGTAAATTATTTTAATATGCATATGGTCTCTGCACTACTCCGTTCGTGCCATTTGTTATGATTTCGTTCGTCGGTACCCGGGCCGGCTTTGTGATCGTGCGCGCTATACCATATTCGGAAGTATGATGTGTTACGGTTTCCGAGGCCTCGCCATAGGGCCGGTTTCCGTCTATGGAGTTATGATGTGATATGGCATTTGATATGTTCTGATGATGTGATGTGTGTGTGATACGATTTGTCTGGAGACTGTACGGAGATTTGAAAACTTCTGGAGTATGTTGTGTTGTGGCACCAGCGTCGGGGGTGACCACGTTCCTAGCCCTACACATGATTTTATTTGCATTTGTACATTATCTTCCGTACAGGTTTGATTCGCTACTTTGATGTTTGTGTTTGTTCCTTCCGACTCCAGTTATGATTGGGATTTCTGTACTTTCTGCTTTACATACTCAGTACTTCTCCCGTACTGACCCCCTGTTCTTCGGGGGGCTGCGTTTCATGCCCGCAGGTACAGAAGCTCGTTTGGGTGATCCTCCGGTTTAGGCTACCTATTCTGCTATTTTGGAGAGCTCCCCTTGATCCGGAGCTTAACTTTTGGTACATACCTTTTGCTGTGTGTGGATTCTGTACATTTGTGGCTGTGTGGGTACGGCGGGGCCCTGTCCTGTCATATGTTCGTATGTTCTGTTTTGTTTTAGAGGCCTGTAGTCATATTTGTGGGTCGTGGGTCCGGTGTGTTCGTATGTGGTTCTGTTTTACGTTCTTAAGCGGCCCGTATGCTATTATGGCCAAGACGGCCCATAAGTTTGTACGTGTGTGTGTGTGTATTTGGGCGATGTATATTCCGCCACCTTTCTGATTTTGATATGACTGTCCTGCACGGGCGACCGCTTAAGATAAGTGTTTGTTCAATGCTTGTGTGACGTCTACTATTAGTTTTCAGTTCGAATATCGTATGTTAAGTCTGAATGAGTCTGAATATGAGGATCTGGTTTGTGAGTCTGTTTGGGGTGCCTAAGTAGGGTGCCAGTCGCGGCCCACGGGGTTGGGTCATGACAGAAGTGGTATCAGAGCGGTTTGTCCTCGGAATGTCTATAGGCCGTGTCTCGTAGAGTCTTGTTTATCGATGTGTTGTGCACCACATCTATAAACAGGAGGCTACAGGGCATTTAGGGAGTTACTCTTCTTTGGATTCTTAGATCGTGCGATAAAGCTGTATGATTAGGATAATTCTCCCCTACGAATTGATGTATCTACAGCGAGGCTCCAAAGAGCAGAAGTGTCGGTATTTGGGGAAAATGTTTCTGACCCTCTTCCTGCAGGTGATTGTAGGTTGATAAATAATGAAGAGGAGCGCTTCGGATGATGGGGATGGGGGTGCTAATAAGGCCCCTAAGACATCACCAGGACCGAGTAGGCAGATCCCCAACTACTCGATTGAGACAGACCTTTCGGAGGATCCAGAGACAATTCCTCCAGAGTTTTTGATCCCCAGAGCAGAGGCTCCCAGGGAAGACAGTTATGACACCGACCCTTCGGAGGACCCAGCGACGATACCTCCAGAGTTTCTTACTCCCAGGGAGGAGGATAGCCCCGATGCTGAACCACCAGAGCATCCCTCTGGGACGCCGGAGGAGGAGGTTCCCGAGGATGTGCCAGCAGCTCTAGTAGTGGAGCAGTATGTTAGACAGGCTTCCCCGGAGAGTGTTACGCCCTACTCCAGCCCTTTGTCCTGGCCGTCGGTGAACCAGGAATTGCCAGGCTATCTACACTCCTCCGATTCAGATGCAGGTAATAGTGGGGGCCAGACAGACGACGATGATGAGGGACACAGTTCCCACGGCAGCTCCCCAGGTTAGACCCGAGTTTGATCAGTTATGAGTACGTAAGTTTCCTAAAATTCTCGGTATGTGTATGATATCTGTAAAACGTTGTTCAATGACGATAACGGAAATTTAAAAGGATTAGCGACCTAGTGATCGAAGGCAAGGGCGACTGAGATATCCCCACCGTCAGTGTGAGTCTGGAAATCCTGGATGAAAGTAAACAGGAAAGTACCTCCGATGCCGTTTGAGATGGGCACGTGTGGTAAGTGTCGACGACGTTATAATTCTTATTTGAAGTTATCAGCCCCGTGTGGCTGCGATACGACATGATATGATATGTATGTATGTGTATATGTGTTGGCCCTGTGAGGCATGATTGGTATTTCTGGTGTACAGGTTTTGGATAGTAAGAGAAACAGAGGAACCTCTGCCCAAATTTTTCCAGAGATATGGAAGTAAATATGTAGACTAAGTACAAAAAGGTCCCGCGATACTTGTCGGACTTTAGTTTTCTTCTGTCGGTGGCCGGAGAACACCTTACGGTGATATTTTATCAGATTCCACCGACTATTTGGAGGCGGAATTCGTGGGACGAAGACTTAAATCCGTGGGTTATCCGTAATCATATGTATATGTGTATGAAAGTGAATGTTGAAGATTCAGAAAGGCAGCACGGTAATTGTACGACTTAGCCGGGGGTGGGACCCGCTATAAAAATTTTCCGAAGATTTGCTAAGACCCCGATTTGCTCTAAAATTTCGTGACAAAGGTCGTGCGGGGCGATCGCCGAAATTATATCAGCCCTAACGCGTCGAAATGCATGAAAGTTTCGGGGTTAAGCGTGCTCAAGCTAGAGCAATTCTGGGATGGGTGACCCCCTGGGAAGTAATGTAAAGTTTTTCACAACTGAAAGTATGATAGATATAAATGGAAATTTGAGGTAACCAAAAGGAAAATAGAATGTGTGGAGCAATTGGTGCCCTTACAGGACTCGCGCAGAACGAGGCAGACTAAATGGGCAAAAAGAAAAGGTACAACACCGCTCGGGAAATTGAGCGAATTCGAACAACAGTCTGAGACATTCGCCAGTAAGGTATTAGTAAGTGTGTGTATGTGTGTGTGTATGATTTTCGTTTGGTGTCCATATGGAACAAGAGCCGAGTCCAGGCGACTAATATTGTGAATGATGAAAGATAAGAAGTGTGAATGAGCGGAATTTCTGAAGGAGTCGATGAGCGACACGCAGGACGATTTGTATGATCACTTGGCAAACTAGTTTTCAAATAAAGGGAAAATGTTCATGAATCATTGGAGCCTTAATAGGAGCGATTTGATTCTAATTCGGATTCTATCTGTTGTACTTCTGCACTCCCGATTTCGGTAAGGCTCTGCCTATTACGCCTCTGTATTTCTGAGCTCAATTATGTTCCCGTCTGATGAATTTTTGTGCGTCTGATTCTGAATACGTTTCTGTCTGACACACCTCTGTGCGTCTGATTTTTATCACGCGTCTGTCTGATACATCTCCGTATGTCTGATACATTTCGGTCTGTCTGACTTTGATCACGACTCTGTATGATACAATTCTGTACATCTGATTCTGATTTCAAATCTGTCGGATACCTCTCTGTACGTCTGACTCCGATCTCAGATTTGTCTGACATACTTCCGTACCTCTGATTTTGACTATGAATCCGTCCGATATGCTTATACGCGTCCGGCCCTAGCTCCGAATCTGTTTGGCATAAAGTGTCTGGTGTGAAGTAAAGTGAGATTACGACGATGTGGTAAGGAACCCAGAAGTTTAGCTAGAAGCGATGTTAATTGTAATGTCTGAGAAGCATTCGTCTGTTACGAGAATACAGTCTATGGTCCGATAAGTAGGTGGGGTATGAGAAGGTAAATTGCGAAGGCATTTGAATCAGTGATGTGAAAAAAATTAATTACCCCATAATGTTGGTGAAGAAGCCATGTCGGAAAAATCAACAAAGGACAACTATAAAGAGAAACCTTCCGAAGTAGTATGACGCCCCATGAGGTCAACTTAACATTCGAGGACGAATGTTCTTAAGGGGGGGAGAATGTTATGTCCCGTGTTTTCGTATAATTGGAAATCGAGAAATGATTAAGACTTGTGTGTTATGAGGGAATATTTAGATTCTAGTTGATGTGACTATGTTGGTTATGAAATCATTAATGTTAAGACATCGGGGAAGGCCGAGGGTAAATTTGGAATTTCGGAAATCAGTTTCGGGAATTACAAAACGGGACTTTTAATGAATTGGGCCAAGGAAATTGAAATAAAAATTTGGGCCCAAAGAGGTGGGGTGGCCGGCCACTAGGCATGGGCCAAGCCCACTTTTAAAAGTCATGTGCTATGCACATGACCTCTATATGGATATATATCAATGTAATACTTGGAAATTATCAAGAAAAAAGTGCAACTCCAACTTTGAGCTCTAGGAGCCCTTCGGCCGAACCCCTTTCCAAAAAAAAAAAAAAATTCCCAAGCCTTTGATTCGAATCCAAGTATCTTGATTCTCCCATATTTGTAAAGTACTCAAGACCCTCTTCAACGGGGTATAATTAATTTGGCGAAAGGTGCGCGTTTGCGGCAAGTCGGAAATTCAAGAAAAGGTAAGAATTTTGCCCCTCAAATGTTATGGAATTGGTATGAATGTGTTAAGGATTGAGAATAGACGAGAATCCCGTAGTTTTGATGTGTCTAGAAAACCGTGGGTGTGCGTGTATAAGGTGTTGTGGCCGTGTGCCTAAGAAGGAGAAAGAAGTGTGAATTTGATCTTGTTTAGTTTGCTTATTGTGTCGTTGTGACATTTATGACGTAAATGATCGTTTAACGAATTATGTTGGTGTTGAAAAATGATTTCGGAACATTATCGGAAAGTATATACCTTTGGCATATTTGTGTATATCACTGTATATCTATGATACTAAAACACTTTAAATGTGACTTATGGTTGATGTTAATGAAAGTGGAATGAATTAGTGGAAGTTGGGGAAAGTGTTATGTGGCCGTGGGGTGTAATGTTGATGATGGAATGTGAATTTTTCTCCGTTAGTATGTTAATTGTGTTAATCGTGAAGCGAATGAAAAGATAATGGATTTTGTTGTTATAGAAAAATGGCTATTAAGTTGTTGAAGGAAATTATGCAACTTTGCTATGGTTTATGTAAATATGGAAATGAAAGTAGTAAGATGCAAATTATGATTAATGTTGATGAATTTGGAAGATGGAAATGTATAATGAACTTGTATGTTGAAGGTTAGGAAAAATTGGATAAGTAGTGGCTTAATGGAAAGTTTGTATGTTTTACATATCTTGTGGATATCTTGTGAAAATGGTATGATATGCCTCCGACGTATGTTGTAATGATTTTGATGGATGATGAATATGAAAATAATAAGTTTGCATTGATTTGGAAGTGTTGGAAGAATTATGGCATTATATTGGAAAGTAGACTAATAGTATCATATTATGTTTTTATTGTGATTGTTGGTGTTGTTGGTGATTGTTGGTGGGTTGTTGTTGAATATTCCAAGCCGAGTTAAATTCTCGGGGTGTCAAAGTTATAGGGGAAGTGCTGCCGAAATTTCGGTAGCCAAGTATAACCCAAAGATCAAAATGTTAACTTTCATGAATAGTAACTGGTAAAAGTGACCATTTGCAGTTTTTGGACGAAACGGGAATTGAGATTTGACGAGCGTAAGGCGCAATCCAGGTATGTAAAGCCTACCTTTCCTTCTTTTGGCATGTCCTAGTTATACTAGGTTAAGATCGGACCCTCGGGGATAATTCTGCTCTTGGAAATCCGAGTTTAGTTTTGGTCACTATTCATTCAGCGCAATTGAAACATATTCCTTATAATTGGTTGCAAGAATGTTCAAACCTTCATAACTTTTGCTATTGTGTCCGAATCTCTCCGAAACTTTCGTAGATGGCTTTATGGAGCCTAAAGTCTGTGATTTGTGTCCGCCGCCTCGATTTGACTCAAGGTGGGCCCGCAAGCCCCGAGGCTTCCCTTTTTTGGTTTGTTTGACTCATTTCCGTCCGATATGAAAAGTGATCGTTTGCCTAGGACTCAAAGGTCCGTTTGAAATTTCCTATACCATTATTGAACGTTTTGCACTATGAATGATATTAGATTTTCGGAAAATGACCTGTGAATTATTTTTCAAAGGTTTTGCAGTTTGGAACTTCGTAACTTCTATACGTTAATTTTGATCGACCTGACTCCTACTCTGAGCCTGCTGGCGTCGGTATATGCCTATATGTAATTATGTGTCGAGTCCTGTAAATTATTTTAATATGCATATGGTCTCTGCACTACTCCGTTCGTGCCATTTGTTATGATTTCGTTCGTCGGTACCCGGGCCGGCTTTGTGATCGTGCGCGCTACACCATATTCGGAAGTATGATGTGTTACGGTTTCCGTCTATGGAGTTATGATGTGATATGGCATTTGATATGTTCTGATGATGTGATGTGTGTGTGATACGATTTGTCTGGAGACTGTACGGAGATTTGAAAACTTCTGGAGTATGTTGTGTTGTGGCACCAGCGTCGGGGGTGACCACGTTCCTAGCCCTACACATGATTTTATTTGCATTTGTACATTATCTTCCGTACAGGTTTGATTCGCTACTTTGATGTTTGTGTTTGTTCCTTCCGACTCCAGTTATGATTGGGATTTCTGTACTTTCTGCTTTACATACTCAGTACTTCTCCCGTACTGGCCCCCTGTTCTTCGGGGGTTGCATTTCATGCCCGCAGGTACAGAAGCTCGTTTGGGTGATCCTCCGGTTTAGGCTACCTATTCTGCTATTTTGGAGAGCTCCCCTTGATCCGGAGCTTAACTTTTGGTACATACCTTTTGCTGTGTGTGGATTCTGTACATTTGTGGCTGTGTGGGTACGGCGGGGCCCTGTCGCGTCATATGTTCGTATGTTCTGTTTTGTTTTAGAGGCCTGTAGTCATATTTGTGGGTCGTGGGTCCGGTGTGTTCGTATGTGGTTCTGTTTTACGTTCTTAAGCGGCCCGTATGCTATTATGGCCAAGACGGCCCATAAGTTTGTACGTGTGTGTGTGTGTATTTGGGCGATGTATATTCCGCCACCTTTCTGATTTTGATATGACTGTCCTGCACGGGCGACCGCTTAAGATAAGTGTTTGTTCAATGCTTGTGTGACGTCTGCTATTAGTTTTCAGTTCGAATATCGTATGTTAAGTCTGAATGAGTCTAAATATGAGGATCTGGTTTGTGAGTCTGTTTGGGGTGCCTAAGTAGGGTGCCAGTCGCGGCCCACGGGGTTGGGTCGTGACATCTGGCCTGGCTGGGGCCTCTAGACACCTGTGAACCTGCCGCCCTGGAGCTCTGACCAGCCCCAGACGGTCCTGCACTATCAAACCTCCTGCCACCAGACTGAGTACTCCGGCCGGACGGAGGAAGTTGTCTGCCTGTATGTCACGACCCAACCCCGTGGGCCGCGACCAGTGCCCAAGCTGGGCACCTATACGTACCCGATACCCAAACTAACATATTATCAGAATAATAATATAATAATAACATTAGTGGATGCTACAGGATTTAGCAGAAGAGCAGACTTGGCACACAGAAGCCGATAAGGCCATCATAGAACAAAGTATCCCAAACATATGTACAGAACCCACACAGATGTATCCACAGACCTCTACAGAACATATCATAATCATAAGACGGGACAGGGCCCCGTCATACCCTGAACAAAGTACATATCCAGATATCAGTGACAGACTATACCAAAAGATGGGCTCTGAAGAAGAGAGCGCCCCAAAATAGCAGAAACGGGATCCTAAACGTGTGGATCAGCGAACCAGTCGTCTGTACCTGCGCGGCATAAAAACACAGCCCCCGAAGAAAGGGGGTCAGTACGAAATATGTACTGAATATGTAAAGCCTGAATCACAGAAACCAAAATCATAACCGGTACAGAACGTACAGAAAAGTGAGTGTAAAATCCAGAATATCAAATGCATATTTTCAAAACATACAGAGTGTGTACGGAAACATATGCCATATCATATCCGGCCCCTGCCAAGGGACTCGGCAGACAGAACGTGGCCACCCTCCCGACGCTGGTGCCACAACACAGAGGAATCAGAGTGGGGGTATAACCCCGTAACATAACATATCGTATCAGATGGCCATATCAGATCATATCATATCATATCAGAGTGTGTACATGGCACATCATACTCCACAACCCATGTACATGTATACCTGCCCCCTCACATCGAGGCACGGCGAACAATGCAGTGGAATACGCTTGACAACATATCCTGGCCCGGGCTCAGTGTGGGAAACATTGAGGCATCCACGAATGGAGTAGTGAGAAACTAAATGCAATAAAAATACCATATATATTTCCAGAGACTCAATGAAGCATATCGAATGACAGATCAAATCAATGAAATCGAACAGAGTCATAGTAAGTGAAATTCGAATGTCAAAATGGGTTACGGAAGCATAATCTTTCTGAGATCGTTCCCGAGTTTCAAAACAATTCATAAGGCTTAATGAAATATTAAAACAATTTTTATTTAGTAGTTAAAAGAGTAGTTAGAATATTTCTTAAAAACAAATGCTCGAAGACAAGTCATAAACACAAAAGGGTAAAATCGGAAATAGTGGGCCCACCTCGGGACAAACGAAGCGGTGGGCTCAAATTACGTATTTTAAGCTTATAAAGTCACCTACGGAGGTTCTGGGGACATTCCATAATTTTCTAGACAATTTGCGGAAGTTTGCACAATTCTTTCAATAAAGTATACTTATAGGGTTCAATTCCATTGAATGAAAAAGGGGTATTTTCAAATGCAGATTCCGATGAGCAGAATACTTTCCGAGGCTCAAATCCGATCCTGGTACACCTAGGACATGCCAAAAGAAGAATCGGGATAGCCTTACATACCTTTCTTGCCCTTTACGCTTGCCAAAACTCAAATCCCGTTTCGTCCAAAACCTACAAATGGTCACATTTACCAATTTACTATTCATAAGACTTAAAATTTCAACCTTAACCAATTCTTGTCTATAAAAATTTGGGCAGCATCTCCCCTATACATATAGCGCCCCCGAGAATTCAACTCGGCCAAAACAATCAACAACAACCCAACAACAACACCAACAACAACAATAATCACTACAAAACACAATATAACATAATTATTCATCTTTCCAACATCATGTCGTAACCTTCATTCCAACTTCGTATTTTCAAATCAATATCGACATTTTCATATTCATTACTAATCAAGATCATTACAATACAATTCGGAAGCATTTCATATCATTTCTACAAAATATTCACAAGATATACAAAATATACAAACTTTCCACCAAAACCATAATCCATCCAAAACTTCTAATCTTCAACCTACATATTCACAACATATTTCCATCTTCCAATTTCATCAACCATAATCATAATCCACACCTTAACAATTTCATTTTCGTCATTACTTAAATCTACCATAAAATCACAAAACTTCCCATAACAACTTAACAACCAATCTTTCATGCCAATATGGACTATTATCCTTCCAAATTCACCAACTAACATAATAATTCACATTTAGAACTCCACTTTCATAATTACATAAAAACTTCATTAAAATCACATAATTTCCTATAACTATTTCCAATAATTTTCCATGCCAACTTGAACCATTTTCTTCCATTTCCAATATAAGGTCCACCACAACTACAACTAGAATACAACATAAAATTCAACTCATCTTATTTATACAACCTTACATACACATGCACACATGCAAACCCACTTTGTAAACTTTCTTATTTCCATAATTTCTACTCATTTCCATATACTACAACATAAACCAACCTTCAAAACATAGTAAGGAGGGATAAATTCTTACCTTTTCTCTTCAACTTCTTCACTTAACCCAAGTGTGAGATTGATGGAACAAGTGCTCTATTCTCCCAAACAATTGCACCAAGTTGTAGAGGGACCTTGATTTAGTAGGAATATAACAAGAAAATAATTTTTGGGACAAGATTTTGAGGGGTGAATTTTCCCATGGCCAAGCCGAAATGCCCTCTTTTTTTGTTCTTGTTTTTTTTCTTGTTTTTCCTCCTATTCTTTCTCTTGAAAGTTCTATGGAATTTGGATGATTAAGTGGTCTTTTATTCATTGACCACATGACTTAATTCCATGGGCTTGGATCATTTTTATGGACCATGGCCGAATGGCTCCTATTGGGCCTCTTCTTCTCCCTTTATTTTTCCATGGGCCTAATTCGGTTGGCCCCGAGTTGGCCTAGTCCACTGACCTTTCGACCTTAAAACGTTCATATCTCCTTGTACCGACGTCACCTAGGAACCCACGACCTATGGTTGGAAAGCTAACTCAATTATCTATAACTTATATCTCTTGGTATTTTCCAAATAACAAACTTATAATACCGTTTTTGCCCCCCAAAGTCAAGTTACCCGAAAACGTTTTCTTAAAAATATTCGTTTGGAGGACTTCCACTTTGATTTGGTCCTTCTTGAATTGTGTTTAACTTCACATATGTGATTCATATAATTTGTCACATGTCCCAAAAAAAAATCTTGACGTGTGGGCCCCACCTCAACTTACAATTAATCCGACGTTCAAAAATACGGGATGTAACATCCTCCCCCCCTTTAGAACATTCGTCCTCGAATGTTCAACTAGTCTTATGGGGTATTGTAATACGTCGGAGAGGTCTCTTTCTTTCCTTCAAAATTTCCCAAACGTTACTATTACTATCCTCCTTTTACGTACTCGTTTTCTTTCTATTTCCGAACATCGTTGTGCTAGAACGTCCCGGCCTTAGCTGGCGACGGAACTAGTGTCAGTTTACTTGTAATATCTGTACCATGTCTTTCGCTTTGTCTCTCAAATTCTGTTCAGTTAATATCTTTCATACCTCGCGACACTGGCTGCTGAGGTCCACCTGTCGGTCGGTACAATCATGAATGGGGTATCATATGCACACATACACCATTTTGCTTACAAAACAATTTCCAATTGCTTATTCAAACCTTCTCTCATTCCCAAGCTGCATTGCGCTATCTTCTTCCTCACCAGCTTATCTTGTCTTAGTCTACCCGACTTGTTGAGGGTTTCTAATAACTCCGCATATCCTAATATCCTTTAAGTTACCTCAAATTTCCCATTCGTCCCTGATTCCTATACTTGTGAAAATTTTAGTTTACTTCACAGGGGGTCACCCATCCCAGAATTGCTTTGGCCCTAGCACGCTTAACCTTACAACTTTAATGCATTTAGGCACGTTAAGGTCGGTATAATTACACCAATTGCCCCGCACATCCTTTGTCACGTAATTTAAGACAAGTCGGGGTCTTGACAACTTTTCAAAACGTTCTCGTTGCGGGTACCACCCCGACCTAGCGAGAATTCTTTTACTTTTCTGACTATATAGTTACCATGTCGCCCCTGTAAATCCTCAATATTTACCTTCATGTATATATATATATATAAAATTCTAGACAGCCCACGAGTTTAAGTTTTTATTCCACAAATTCCATCTCCAATCCGTCGATGAAAACTGATGGAAGGTTACTGTAGGGCATCTTCCGACCACCAGCAAAAGAAAATTAGAGTCCGACGAACTTCGCGGAATCTTTTAGTACTTAATTCACATAATTACCTCCATATTTATATATATATTTTTGAGTCGTGATCGAACCACTCAATTCCCGACTGCCTGTCATACACTTTGTATCCTTCCAATTAGAGGAAACTTAATCGTTGGACATTTTTGCCCTTCCACATATTTTTGCCCTTCACATGGGCTGTGCTAAAGCAAAATGGGGTTGGAACATATTTCTGGTCCATTTAAATAAATTTCGAATTTGCTGCTCGTATATGCTTTCTCGAGATAAAATTTTCCAAACAAAGATAATGCTTCTTACGAATGCTATGGAGGGTATCTCTTAAACTTTAATCCAACATAATGGGTTGGCCCTATCGGTATCGACCCTCAAGACATGTTAAGAATTTATATCTCATTTTCCTCTTTATATTCCTAGAAAAATTTGGGCAGAGATTCCTCTGTATTTCTTACTATCCCAAAACCTGTACACAGGAAATACCAACCATGCCTCACAGGGCCAACACATATACGTATATACATATCATATCATATCGCCTCATAGCCACACGGGGCTAACAATTTCAAATAAAAGTATAAAGATGCCGAGACTTACCTCACATGCCCAACTCAAACCGCACCTACTACACTTTCCTGTTTATTTTTTTTTCTTTTCAATCTTCAGCTTCATGTTTCAATCGTATTTCAAACACCTTACCCATCATACATCTTTCATACCATTACTTACCTGTGTACTGTGTAGCTTCCAATATCATCAGTCGCTGTCTTACGTCGATACCGTTCTCCAGCTGCAATCAAGGGTTAGTAAAAAAAGGGGTTCATTTCCTACAGCTGGCTCTATCACACGATCTAAGATTCAAAGAAAAGTAACACCCTAAATGTCCTGTAGCCTCCTGTTTATAGATGTGGTGCACAACACACCGATAAACAAGACTCTACTAGACACGGTCTGTAGACACTCCGAGGACGAACCGCTCTGATACCACTTTTGTCACGACCCAACCCCGTGGGCCGCGACCAGTGCCCAAGCTGGGCACCTATACGTACCCGATACCCAAACTAACATATTATCAGAATAATAATATAATAATAACATTAGTGGATGCTACAGGATTTAGCAGAAGAGCAGACTTGGCACACAGAAGCCGATAAGGCCATCATAGAACAAAGTATCCCAAACATATGTACAGAACCCACACAGATGTATCCACAGACCTCTACAGAACATATCATAATCATAAGACGGGACAGGGCCCCGTCATACCCTGAACAAAGTACATATCCAGATATCAGTGACAGACTATACCAAAAGATGGGCTCTGAAGAAGAGAGCGCCCCAAAATAGCAGAAACGGGATCCTAAACGTGTGGATCAGCGAACCTGTCGTCTGTACCTGCGCGGCATAAAAACACAGCCCCCGAAGAAAGGGGGTCAGTACGAAATATGTACTGAATATGTAAAGCCTGAATCACAGAAACCAAAATCATAACCGGTACAGAACGTACAGAAAAGTGAGTGTAAAATCCAGAATATCAAATGCATATTTTCAAAACATATAGAGTGTGTACGGAAACATATGCCATATCATATCCGGCCCCTGCCAAGGGACTCGGCAGACAGAACGTGGCCACCCTCCCGACGCTGGTGCCACAACACAGAGGAATCAGAGTGGGGGTATAACCCCGTAACATAACATATCGTATCAGATGGCCATATCAGATCATATCATATCATATCAGAGTGTGTACATGGCACATCATACTCCACAACCCATGTACATGTATACCTGCCCCCTCACATCGAGGCACGGCGAACAATGCAGTGGAATACGCTTGACAACATATCCTGGCCCGGGCTCAGTGTGGGAAACATTGAGGCATCCACGAATGGAGTAGTGAGAAACTAAATGCAATAAAAATACCATATATATTTCCAGAGACTCAATGAAGCATATCGAATGACAGATCAAATCAATGAAATCGAACAGAGTCATAGTAAGTGAAATTCGAATGTCAAAATGGGTTACGGAAGCATAATCTTTCTGAGATCGTTCCCGAGTTTCAAAACAATTCATAAGGCTTAATGAAATATTAAAACAATTTTTATTTAGTAGTTAAAAGAGTAGTTAGAATATTTCTTAAAAACAAATGCTCGAAGACAAGTCATAAACACAAAAGGGTAAAATCGGAAATAGTGGGCCCACCTCGGGACAAACGAAGCGGTGGGCTCAAATTACGTATTTTAAGCTTATAAAGTCACCTACGGAGGTTCTGGGGACATTCCATAATTTTCTAGACAATTTGCGGAAGTTTGCACAATTCTTTCAATAAAGTATACTTATAGGGTTCAATTCCATTGAATGAAAAAGGGGTATTTTCAAATGCAGATTCCGATGAGCAGAATACTTTCCGAGGCTCAAATCCGATCCTGGTACACCTAGGACATGCCAAAAGAAGAATCGGGATAGCCTTACATACCTTTCTTGCCCTTTATGCTTGCCAAAACTCAAATCCCGTTTCGTCCAAAACCTACAAATGGTCACATTTACCAATTTACTATTCATAAGACTTAAAATTTCAACCTTAACCAATTCTTGTCTATAAAAATTTGGGCAGCATCTCCCCTATACATATAGCGCCCCCGAGAATTCAACTCGGCCAAAACAATCAACAACAACCCAACAACAACACCAACAACAACAATAATCACTACAAAACACAATATAACATAATTATTCATCTTTCCAACATCATGTCGTAACCTTCATTCCAACTTCGTATTTTCAAATCAATATCGACATTTTCATATTCATTACTAATCAAGATCATTACAATACAATTCGGAAGCATTTCATATCATTTCTACAAAATATTCACAAGATATACAAAATATACAAACTTTCCACCAAAACCATAATCCATCCAAAACTTCTAATCTTCAACCTACATATTCACAACATATTTCCATCTTCCAATTTCATCAACCATAATCATAATCCACACCTTAACAATTTCATTTTCGTCATTACTTAAATCTACCATAAAATCACAAAACTTCCCATAACAACTTAACAACCAATCTTTCATGCCAATATGGACTATTATCCTTCCAAATTCACCAACTAACATAATAATTCACATTTAGAACTCCACTTTCATAATTACATAAAAACTTCATTAAAATCACATAATTTCCTATAACTATTTCCAATAATTTTCCATGCCAACTTGAACCATTTTCTTCCATTTCCAATATAAGGTCCACCACAACTACAACTAGAATACAACATAAAATTCAACTCATCTTATTTATACAACCTTACATACACATGCACACATGCAAACCCACTTTGTAAACTTTCTTATTTCCATAATTTCTACTCATTTCCATATACTACAACATAAACCAACCTTCAAAACATAGTAAGGAGGGATAAATTCTTACCTTTTCTCTTCAACTTCTTCACTTAACCCAAGTGTGAGATTGATGGAACAAGTGCTCTATTCTCCCAAACAATTGCACCAAGTTGTAGAGGGACCTTGATTTAGTAGGAATATAACAAGAAAATAATTTTTGGGACAAGATTTTGAGGGGTGAATTTTCCCATGGCCAAGCCGAAATGCCCTCTTTTTTTGTTCTTGTTTTTTTTCTTGTTTTTCCTCCTATTCTTTCTCTTGAAAGTTCTATGGAATTTGGATGATTAAGTGGTCTTTTATTCATTGACCACATGACTTAATTCCATGGGCTTGGATCATTTTTATGGACCATGGCCGAATGGCTCCTATTGGGCCTCTTCTTCTCCCTTTATTTTTCCATGGGCCTAATTCGGTTGGCCCCGAGTTGGCCTAGTCCACTGACCTTTCGACCTTAAAACGTTCATATCTCCTTGTACCGACGTCACCTAGGAACCCACGACCTATGGTTGGAAAGCTAACTCAATTATCTATAACTTATATCTCTTGGTATTTTCCAAATTACAAACTTATAATACCGTTTTTGCCCCCCAAAGTCAAGTTACCCGAAAACGTTTTCTTAAAAATATTCGTTTGGAGGACTTCCACTTTGATTTGGTCCTTCTTGAATTGTGTTTAACTTCACATATGTGATTCATATAATTTGTCACATGTCCCAAAAAAAAATCTTGACGTGTGGGCCCCACCTCAACTTACAATTAATCCGACGTTCAAAAATACGGGATGTAACACTGTATGCTGCTGCTGAGGCTGTCCGCCTCGAGAATCTCCAGAATATCCCGCGGACCTAGCCCTCTTGGGCGGCCTCCTGTCCCGATCTCTTCTAGAATAATCAGACCTGTAACGGTCCTCCATACCCATCGCATAAGCCTGAAGTCGGGCAATATCCATATCCGTCTGCAATGACACTGCCATACAGCCGTCGATCAAATAACGATCCAATCCCATAACATATCTGTGCATCCGATCGGACATATCTGCTACTACGGCAGGTGCATACCGGGCCAGGGAATCAAACTCCAGATTATACTCACGAACGCTCCGACCCCTCTGCTGTAGATGTAAAAATCGATCAGCCCGCGCCCGTCGCAACTCTGGGGGCAGAAAGTGGCGGGTGAAAGCAGTCACAAACTCGTCCCAAGTAGCTGGGGAAGCACCCTCGCCCCTAGATAACTCCCAGGTCTCATACCAGTGAGCAGCAACATCCCGAAGTCTATGCGAGGCCAACTCGACTGACTCGGTCTCTGAAACCCTGACCAAGTCTAGTGAGCGCCGCATCCCCCGAATAAAGTCATGGGGGTCCTCATCGGGATTAGACCCGAAAAACTCTAGAGGGCCACACAATAAGAACTCTCGAACCCGCAGGCTGTCACGCCTATCATCATCATCATCATCGTCCCTCCGCCCGCGTCTGCGAGCCTGCCCTGCTACCAATGTGGTCAGCAACTGTACAGCCTCCCTCAGGGTCCTGTCCTCCGCCCCTGGCTGAGGAGCTGGAGTCTCGGGAGCGGGTACTCGGGCCTCTGGAGCTGCTGAAGGACCTGCTCCAGGCTGTACCAATGGTGGTGTAGCGGACCCCTCAGAACGAGGCACAACCTCAGGCAAATCATAGACACGAGCCCGGGTAGCTCGCTGTGCCTGACTAGTCTCTCCCATCCTTGCCTTGCCCTTCTGGGCCGCCGTTGCCTTCTTCGGAGGCATCACTGCAAACACAAGAACGGGTCAGATCAGAATCATCCTAATAGCACGGCTCTATCGCACGATCTAAGATTCCAAAGAAAGCAACATCCTAAATGCCCTGTAGCCTCCTGTTTATAGATGTGGTGCACAGCACATCGATAAACAAGACTCTACGAGACACGGCCTGTAGACACTCCGAGGACAAACTGCTCTGATACCACTTTTGTCACGACCCAACCCCGTAGGCCGTGACTAGTGCCCGATCTGGGCACCCAAACCCATCTATCAAACGTATTCAAATGTATAGCAGAAGCCGACAAGGCTATATTCCAATTACAGATAATTTCCAGAAAAATTTCGGCAGAGTTTCCTTTGTTTTTCGGACTAACCAGAGTAACCCTGTACACAGCAAACACCAACAGAGGCCACACAGGGCTAATCAAAGCAATGCACAAACATATGCGGACCGGCCGCCTCGGTGTATGGGATCGCCCAAACAACATATACACATAAGCATACAGACTGATCATAACCCACAAACATGTCCACAGACCTCTAAACTGACCGACAGAATCATATGACGGGACAGGGCCCCGCCGTACCCAAATAGTCAGATATGCAGAAATATATACATGGCAGAAGATATATATATACCAAAAGTGGACTCCGAATCAAGGGAGTACTCCGAAATAGCAGAAGTGGAGCCTACAGTGGTGGATCACCGGCGTCTGTACCTGCGGGCATGAAACGCAGCCCCCGAAGAAAGGGGGTCAGTACAAAAGATGTACTGAGTATGTAAAGCATGGAGTACAAAAATATAGGCCACAATTGAAAGCAAACAGAATACAAAAGAGAGAAATGCCGAACAGTATATCAAAATGTTTATCAAAATCATATATACATAATGCAAACAGAATCATGCAAAGCTCAGGAACGTGGTCACCACTTCGACGCTGGTGCCACACACAGCATAACACCAGAAGGTTCAAATCTCCGTACATCCCCGAACACACACATATGAGCGTTTCACACCACAGCCATATCACAGCATAACTCCAAACGGAACCCGGCCCTATGGCGAGGCCTCGGGGAACCGTAACACAGCATACGGCCGAATCATCATAGAGCGCACGAATCATAACCGGCCCGGGAACCGGTGAACGAAATCGTAATAAGGCACGAGCGGAGTCGTGAGCAAACAATGCAATTTGTATATCAAAATGGCCTTTCAAAACTTGATTACTTCATAAGTCAGTTCATTAACCAAAAATAGTCAAATAATTAGTTGGTACGAAAGTTCATTTCACAAAATGTTTCCAAAGTGGTACGTATGGCTCAAAACATAGTTTGTTACATCATAGTGTTCCGAACATTATTTCATAGAGGACAATTTCAAAATCGAAGATTCTTTGTCGAAGCTTATCCAAAAAGAGAGCCTAGTAGGACAAATAAGGCATCTCGGGGTTAGCGGGCCCACCCCGGGTCAAGTCGAGGTGGCGAACATAATTTATGAACATTTCGGGTCTATAAGATCATACATAAAGATTTCAAAGTAATCCGATTGCATTTGCATAAGTTTCGGACGTTTGATTGCTTTCTAGCCAAAATAGGAACATTAGGCTTCAATTGAATTGAATGAATAGTAGCCATTTTCTAGATCGGATTTCGAGGAGCAGAATTGCTCCCGGGGTTCCGATATCAACCTAACATACTAAGACATGCCAAAGGAAGAAGTGGGAAGCTTTACATACCTTAGAAACGTCTTATGCTCACCCCAAAATCAAATCCCGTTTCGTCCAGAATCTGCAAATGGTCAAAGTTACCTATTAGAGATTCTTAAGCTTAAAAATTCCATTAACTTCATTTCTGCCTACCGAAATTTCGGCAGCACTTCCCCTATATATCTAACACCCCCGAGACTTAGCTCGGCTCAATAAACATCAACAACAACAACCCAAACGTCACAAACAACATAAACCACAACTAAATCATTCTAACTTCAATATTCTTCTTTACTATAAAAGTTGGCAACTTTCATTCAAACTTCACAATTCCAAACTTATGTCCACATTATTGTATTCATTCAATCATTCAAGATTATTCAATCACATCCCAATTATGTTCCAACATTATACATAAATTCAAGAAGTTCGTCACTTTCCATATTCCTTTCAAAACGTCAACAATTCCGACGAACATACTAACTTGCATTATTTCATTCCGAATTCATTAACAACGACCATAAGTCATATTTAAAGCCTTAATATCATGGATATACAATGATATACACAAATATACCAAAGGTATATACTTTCCCATAATGTTCCGAAATCATTTTCCAACACCAATTCGATTCATTAAACATTCATTTACGTTATAAAGGTCACAACAACGCAACAAGCAACTACACAAGATTAAATTCACATGGCTTTGCACTTCCCATAGGTCACGGCTACAACACCAAACACACACACACACACGGCTTTGCACACACATCAAAACTACGGGATTCTCGTCTATTCTCCATCCTTAACACATTCATACCAATTCCATAACATTAGAATAGCAAAATTCATACCTTTACTTGAATTTCCGACTTGCCGCAAACGTGCTCCTTTCACCAAACTAATTGTATCCCGTCGGAGAGCATCTTGAGGACTCTACAAATATGGGAAAACAAAGATCTTTGAGCCACAAACAAATAGGAAATTTTTTTTTTTTGTTCTTGAAGAGGTTTCGGCCGAGAGGTTTTTGAGGTGCTTTCTTATATTTTTTTTTTGTTTTGATTCACTTTCTTGAAAATTCCAAAGGAGTTATGGATATATATCATGATCAAGGGTCATGTGATAATCACATGACCACTTAAAATGGATCTTGGGCCAAGCCTTGGCCGGCTACCCTTTGACACTTGGGCTCAAATTTTTTGTTCCAATTTTTCTTGGCCCAATTCGTTAAAAATCCCGTTTTGTAATTCCCGAAACTAATTTTCAAAATTCCAAATTTACCCTCGGCCTTCCCCAATGTTTTAGCACCAATGATTTCTTAACCAACATCGTCATATCAACTAGAATCAAAATATCTCCTCATAACACACAAGTCTTAATTATTTCTCGATTTCCAATTATGCGAAAACACGGGACATAACAGAAACAACTACAACCTTATAATACATATATTCCAACAACATCATAGTAATATCATTACATGTCTTCCATACAAGAACATTATTTTCAATTTACACACAAACTTCCAACTACTAATACTTCAGCACGCTTATCAATTCTTTATATGCAATATAAAATCCACAACACAACAACCAAAATACTAAATAAAACTTGCTCATCATTCCTTCATAATTCACCAATATACACGGCTATACATATATTATACCACTCACGGCCACCACCCCTATATCCATATTTTTCATGAACTTCACTCATTTTTGTATACTACACCATGCACAAACATCCATAACATAAAAATGGAGTGAATTCTTACCTAGTTCCTTGATTCTTCACTTGGCTAGAATTGACAACTTATATGAATATGTGTTTTTCTTGCTTCAATAACCACTCTACTTTGTTAAGGACTCTTCAATGGACTGTTTGAATGGAAGAGAATAATTTTTGAAGAAAATTTTTCCAAAGGTCTTGTGGGTTTGGTCTTGGCCGAAATGGCCCTTGAAGGTTTTTCTCCTTCCTCTCTTCTTTGTGTTCTCTTCAAATTTCTAGAGAATTGTATGAATTAGATGACTATTAAGTCATCTTTTTAAGCTATCCATTTAATTCTCATATGGGCTTGGCCCATCAAGAAAGGTGGATGGCCAACCTTGGCCCAAAAGATCAAGCCCACTTTTTTTTGTATTTTGTAATTCATGAAAAATTATTTTTCAAATTTCAAATTTACCCTTAGCCTTCCTCCATATTTCTACGAGTCATATTGCGAATTTCCCTTTATGCCCTTAGCCTTCCTCATTATTTCCACTTCTAAATTTTTCATAAGCAACTCATATGCCAAACAAAATAAAATATGGCCTTACTTGTTATCTTCCCGCGATTGTCTTAAATTATCCGAATGCGAAAAATGCGGGATATAACAACCTCCCCCCCTTTAGAACATTCGTCCTCGAATGTTAAACTGGTTTCATAGCGTAGTATAATACTTTGGGGAGGTATCCTTCGTAGATACCTCATGTTGTTTAGCATACTCATCTTCGGAGCTTAGGTTGCCCTTTGCGATCTTTACAGTTGTGCTTCTTTCTTCGTGGCGTCTGCTGCGTCTATCCCTCCACTAGACATGTTCCCGTATATCGCCAAATCATGGAGTTCTTGCATTAGCTAGTGTGGACTCAATATCGGTCTCTCCCTGTGACACCTGTACTTTTCTCCGTCATTCCCAAAGCTTTCTGTTGTCATGACTTCCCTTTTTCTGTTAGTTTAGTCCGTCTCGTCCTATATGACTTGTATGGGGTTTTTAACCACTTTTCACACCCCAATTTACTCTGGGTTGCCTACTTTTACACTCGTCTCTCGTTTTCGCATTTACGAAATTTTCAGCATATTTCCCAGGGGGTCACCCATCATGGAATTACTCCCACCTGAGCACGCTTAACCTTGAAACTTTGATGCCTTTCGATGTCTCGGTGTCAATATTTTTACTTCCGCTTTCCCGTACTACCTATATCACATAATATGGGACGCGTTGGGGTCTCGGTAGTTTCGAAACGTCCGCGTAACACGTATTTTCCTTTATTTACAGTTCTGACCTTCGCAATTTCCAGTATTCGCCTTTTACCTGTGCGTATGGCCACTTTTCGTCCAAATTCCCGAATTCTTAATATGTTCAGTAATACAGAGGACAGTATAGGGTAAAATAAAATTCGGGTTAATTAACACACGCTTATCATAGAAAATATTGAAAAAGTACCTGTGGCCACGTCTGCGGAAGGTTCAGGGTCCTGTCGTCCTGTCAGTGCATATAGGCGGTGCGGAGGACCGGCTGAACTGGGTGCTCCTCCTCTACCTCGGCCGCGGCCCGCTGGAGCCTGAGAAGTCTGTCCACGAGGGCGCACAGTAGACGACGAACCGATCGCTGATCCGGCTGGCTGAGTTTGGCCTCCTCCATCCTTTAGTGGGCAATCACGTACAAAATGGTCAGTCCGACCACAGGCAAAACAACCACCGGTGTCTAGGTAGCACTGCCCAGAGTGTGGCTTGCCACACCGAGCACATCGTGGTGGGGGAAGCCCTGTCCTGCTAGAATCGGCTCTGTACTGGAGTCTTGAAGCCTTAGAGCCTTGTCCTGTTCCTGAATTGGTAGGTCGGTCAAATCCCTATTCCGCAAATCGAGGAGGTGCAATGGCCGCTGGTTGGCCCGAATACCCAGATTGCTCTTGTGCCTGCCCCCCTCTATACTCGCTCCTACCCCTGGAAAATCTGCCTCTTTTTCTAGAACCCCTATCTGGATAGCTCTCCTCTCTCCGTGTCTGATACTGCTCTTCCAGATTTTGGGCGTGGGCCTGGATGCGGGTAATAGTCATCCCGTCCTGGAGTGAGGCCGTCAAACACTCCTTACCCAGATGTGGCCCTAGCCCACTTACAAACCGGTGCACATGGTCTCCCCTATCAGCTATCAGGGCGGGGGCATACCTGGCTAGCGAGTTGAAACGAAGACTGTATTTCCGAACACTCATATTTCCCTGTCTAAGGTTCAGGAACATGTCGGCTCGAGCCCGTCGAACCTCTGGTGGTAGGAAATGTCGTAGAAATGCCTCCGTAAACTCCTGCCAGACCGGGGGAGGGGCATTTACTCCCCTAGAGGATATCCAACTGTTATACCACAATACTGCTACATCCCGCAACCTATACGATGCCAATTCTACTGACTCTGTATCTGAAGCATGCATTATCCCTAGAGTCCTCAGCATTTCATCTATAAAGCTCAGCGGGTCTTCCTCTGGTTTTGACCCATAAAACTCTGGCGACTTCAGGGTAATGAAGTCACGGGCTCTTGCACTTACCGCCCTATCTCCAGGATCTGCATCTCGCCGCTGAGCCTGTGTGGCGACTAACTGGGTCAGTAACTGGATGGCCTCTGCCACTTGCTGGCCTGGAACTGCTGGCGGCGGAACTGGAGGTGGGGGGGCTGGAGCTGGAGCTCTTCCCTGCTCTGCCAGTGCAGGGGGAACAGGAACAGTCTGAGGGGGAGCTTCATTGTGAGATTCTTCTTCGTCTAGCTCCCGTTCAACTCTGCGGGCCGCCACCCCTTTGGCTTTCTCGGCCGTCGTAGCCTTTCTCTTCGGCGGCATTACTGAAACTATAACATCGGTTTTAGAAAAGGAGCATGGAAGCCTGGTAACATAGCTCTATCGCACGATTTCAGAATACAAAGAAGGTCACATTTCCTAAATGCCCCGTAGCCTCCTGTCTATAAGTATGGCGCGCTACACACCCGTAGCCAAGACTCTACTGGACACGGCTCGTAGACAAACCCTAGGACCGAACTGCTCTGATACCACTTTTGTCACGACCCGACTAGGGGCCGTGACGAGTACCCGATACTTGTACCGAGCACCCCTTCGCTATCCTGTATGAACAGTGGCACATTTTTTTTTTCATTAACATTAGCAGTAAACTTTCTAATATCGCATTACACCGGGACGCGAACCATTCAAAATATAATACGTTTAACTGTACATAGCTGACTGTGTATATCTGTCTACGAGCCTCTAGACATAGTACCTTTATACATAGAAAGGGCCGAGTACTATCGCGCCCGAAAATACATACACAAAATAGTACCAATGATATGAGGCTCCGGAACGACTGGAGCGCTGCCCAATGCTGCAGATAGAGCCCTAGAAACCTGGTTCGTATACCTGCTAACCTGCGCGGCATGAACGCAGCATCCACAAGAAGGGACGTCAGTACGAATAATGTACCGAGTATGTAAGGCATGGAAAACAATGCAAGCAGTAACATAGAGTACAATCAATAATAATATCACGGAGCCATAGGGTGTATAGCGAGGCAAGAACGTAACCTGTACATAGGATGGCCCCTCTTTAGGCCGGCTGTCATGTAGGCTTGTCTTTTCATCTTTGAAACGTTTCTTTTCATGGGCAGAGGAGTCAACATTTGTATATTTCTTATTCTCGTGTGCAGAAAACAGTACATTTCAATAACGGTATCTTTCATTCACATTTACAGACGCCGAATACATCGGCTCTCCCAACCCCCTCCCCAACGGTGACCCAACACATTACATTACATATGTATCATACATCATATATATATGTATACAGTCGCCGCGTACGGCTCTTCCCATATCCCGCTTCCGGGTATCCCGCGTCCAGGATGGAATCCAGCTGAATCAGGTGGTGATATAACAGTGGCCCTTCCCTTTTCCCCATACACACATACATATACATTTCTTATATACAATTTAGTTTATCTTATATATATATACATATCCATACACATATACCCGTTTTATATACATATGTCATATAATCACACGAGAGAGCCAAGGAAAATCACGTATTCATCGGAGTGACATAAGGTCGGCGATCTCCGATTACATTACGGAATGCTAGTGATAGCTTTGTCTCACCTTGAAGGAACAAGTAATTTTAAGGCGAGACTATCAACGGAGAATAGTGTTACAGTAACCGTAGAATGAAATCGTGGGCATTATAGATGACAGTCATAGGCTTTGGAGTCTTAGAAAATAAAGTTATAACTAGAAGATATAAATACGATTTAGAAAATTAGTTTATCAATTTCATATTCATATTGGATCCTTAGCTTAGAAATCTCAGTCATAGGATCGTTCTGGTCGTACTTATCAAGCGCATTCTCTTGTCTAACATTGTCGTTATCATTATCCCATAGAAACACTCTTGTTAGAGTAGTCATAGTACTTTATCATTCGGTGACAAGATCGGGATCAAAGGTCCCCTTTGAATTTACCTTAAGTAAGTCAACCAAGACTATAGGGGAATCCGAGAGTAACGGGCCCACCTCGGGCCGGATGAGGTAGCGTATACGATTTACGTATGTTACGTGTCATAGCGTTACTTGTATGGGTCTTAGGGTAATCGGGTCCCATTTATACAAGTTCTAAGGGTGTAGGAGGTTTTTCCAACAATTGGCACACTTTCTAGTTCAATTCTATTGAACAAAAAGTGGAAAACTTTAGGTGCGGATTCCGGGGAACCGAGTTGTCCCCGAGACTCGTACCCAACTTATTACAACTAAGACATGCCTTAGAAAGAAGGGTGAAGCCTTACATACCTCTTTCCGCTCCTTTAGCTACTCCAAATTCACGTCACAATTTCGTCCAAATCTGCAAATTGGTCATTTTTACCCAAAACTCTCATTAGCATACTTAGAGTTAGAATCTTAAGGAAACACTTGGCTACCGAAATTTCGGCAGCACTTCCTCTGTAAATATACCATCCTCAACATTCAACACAATCAAATTCTCATTACTGACAATCCGGGAATTCAAACCCGGCCAAACTATCAATATAAATTCAACGACCACATTAGAATTTCCATATTTAAATCCAAGATATATTCCAACACTTCAATTAGCTTACTACTTCCTTCAAGACTCGCTAATTCCAATGAAACAACTACAACCTTATAATACATATATTCCAACAACATCATAGTAATATCATTACATGTCTTCCATACAAGAACATTATTTTCAATTTACACACAAACTTCCAACTACTAATACTTCACCACGCTTATCAATTCTTTATATGCAATATAAAATCCACAACACAACAACCAAAATACTAAATAAAACTTTCTCATCATTCCTTCATAATTCACCAATATACACGGCTATACATATAGTATACCACTCACGGCCACCACCCCTATATCCATATTTTTCATGAACTTCACTCATTTTTGTATACTACACCATGCACAAACATCCATAACATAAAAAGGGAGTGAATTCTTACCTAGTTCCTTGATTCTTCACTTGGCTAGAATTGACAACTTATATGAATATGTGTTTCTCTTGCTTCAATAACCACTCTACTTTGCTAAGGACTCTTCAATGGAGTGTTTGAATGGAAGAGAATAATTTTTGAAGAAAATTTTCCAAAGGTCTTGTGGGTTTGGTCTTGGCCGTAATGGCCCTTGAAGGTTTTTCACCTTCTTCTCTTCTTTGTGTTCTCTTCAAATTTCTAGAGAATTGTATGAATTAGATGACTATTAAGTCATCTTTTTAAGCTATCCATTTAATTCTCATATGGGCTTGGCCCATCAAGAAAGGTGGATGGCCAACCTTGGCCCAAAAGATCAAGCCCACTTTTATTTTGTATTTTGTAATTCATGAAAAATTATTTTTCAAATTTCAAATTTACCCTTAGCCTTCCTCCATATTTCTACGAGTCATATTGCGAATTTCCCTTTATGCCCTTGGCCTTCCTCATTATTTCCACTTCTAAATTTTTCATAAGCAACTCATATGCCAAACAAAATAAAATATGGCCTTACTTGTTATCTTCCCGCGATTGTCTTAAATTATCCGAATGCGAAAAATGCGGGATATAACAGTACGGCCCGATCCATATAAATTAGTGCCGAGGAACGTACGGCCCGATCCATACAAGTTAGTGCCGAGGAACGTACAGCCCGATCCATAAATGTTATTGTCGAGGAACGTATCACCGGATCCATAAATGTTAGTGCAGAGGAACGTACGACCCGATCCATAAATGTTAGTGCTAAGGAACATACGACCCGATCCATATAAGTAAGTACCGAGGAACGTACGACCCGATTCATTAAGATAGTGCCGAGGAACGTATGGCTCGATCCATAAATATTAGTGCCGAGGAACCTACGACCCGATCCAAATAAGTAAGTGCCGAGGAACATACGACCCGATTCATATAAGATAGTGCCGAGGAACGTATGGCTCAATCCATAAATATTAGTACCGAGGAACCTACAGCCCGATCCATATAAGTTAGTGCCGAGGAACGTACGACCCGATACATATAAGTTAAAGCCGAGGAATGTACAACCCGATCCATAAATGTTAGTGCCGAGGAACATACGACCCGATCCATAAATATTAGTGCCGAGGAACGTACGGCCCGATCCATACAAGTTAGTGCCGAGGAACGTACGGACCCATCCATAAATGTTAGTGCCGAGGAACATACGGCCCGATCTGTATAAGTTAGTGCCGAGGAACGTACGGGCCGATCCATACAAGTTAGTGCCGAGGAAACCACGACCCGATCTATATAAGTTAGCGCCGAGGAACGTACGGGCCGATCCATATAAATTAGGGCCGAAGAACGTACCACCCGATACATATAAGTTAATGCCGAGGAACGTATGGCCCGATCCATAAATATTAGTGCCGAGGAACCTACGACCCGATCCATATAAGTAAGTGCCGAGGAACGTATGACCCGATCCATAAATATTAGTGCCGAGGAACCTACGGCCCGATCCATAAATATTAGTGCCGAGGAACCTACGGCCCGATCCATATAAGTTAGTGCCGAGGAACGTACGACCCGATCCATAAAAGTAAGTGCCGAGGAACGTACGACCCGATTCATATAAGATAGTGCCGAGGAACATATTTCTACGAGTCATATTGCGAATTTCCCTTTATGCCCTTGGCCTTCCTCATTATTTCCACTTCTAAATTTTTCATAAGCAACTCATATGCCAAACAAAATAAAATATGGCCTTACTTGTTATCTTCCCGCGATTGTCTTAAATTATCCGAATGCGAAAAATGCGGGATATAACATTACGGCCCGATCCACATAAGTTAGTGTCGGGGAACGTACGACCCGATCCACATAAGTTAGTGTCGGGGAACGTATGGCCCGATCCATAAATGTTATTGTCGAGGAACGTACCACCCGATCCATAAATGTTAGTGCAGAGGAACGTACGACCCGATCCATAAATGTTAGTGCTAAGGAACGTACGACCCGATCCATATAAGATAGTGCCGAGGAACATATTTCTACGAGTCTAAAATTATCCGAATGTGAAAAATGCGGGATATAACAGTACGGCCCGATCCATATAAATTAGTGCCGAGGAACGTACGGCCCGATCCATACAAGTTAGTGCCGAGGAACGTACGGACCCATCCATAAATGTTAGTGCCGAGGAACATACGGCCCGATCTGTATAAGTTAGTGCCGAGGAACGTACGGGCTGATCCATACAAGTTAGTGCCGAGGAAACCACGACCCGATCTATATAAGTTAGCGCCGAGGAACGTACGGGCCGATCCATATAAATTAGGGCCGAAGAACGTACCACCCGATACATATAAGTTAATGCCGAGGAACGTATGGCCCGATCCATAAATATTAGTGCCGAGGAACCTACGACCCGATCCATATAAGTAAGTGCCGAGGAACGTACGACCCGATCCATAAATATTAGTGCCGAGGAACCTACGGCCCGATCCATAAATATTAGTGCCGAGGAACCTACGGCCCGATCCATATAAGTTAGTGCCGAGGAACGTACGACCCGATCCATAAAAGTAAGTGCCGAGGAACGTACGACCCGATTCATATAAGATAGTGCCGAGGAACATATTTCTACGAGTCATATTGCGAATTTCCCTTTATGCCCTTGGCCTTCCTCATTATTTCCACTTCTAAATTTTTCATAAGCAACTCATATGCCAAACAAAATAAAATATGGCCTTACTTGTTATCTTCCCGCGATTGTCTTAAATTATCCGAATGCGAAAAATGCGGGATATAACATTACGGCCCGATCAACATAAGTTAGTGTCGGGGAACGTACGACCCGATCCACATAAGTTAGTGCCGGGGAACGTATGGCCCGATCCATAAATGTTATTGTCGAGGAACGTACCACCCGATCCATAAATGTTAGTGCAGAGGAACGTACGACCCGATCCATAAATGTTAGTGCTAAGGAACGTACGACCCGATCCATATAAGATAGTGCCGAGGAACATATTTCTACGAGTCTTAAATTATCCGAATGCGAAAAATGCGGGATATAACAGAACGGCCCGATCCATATAAATTAGTGCCGAGGAACGTACGGCCCGATCCATACAAGTTAGTGCCGAGGAACGTACGACCCGATCCATAAATGTTATTGTCAAGGAACGTACCACCCGATCCATAAATGTTAGTGCAGAGGAACGTACGACCCGATCCATAAATGTTAGTGCTAAGGAACGTACGACCCGATCCATATAAGTTAGTGCCGAGGAACGTACGGCCCCGATCCATATAAATTAGTGCCGGGGAACATATGGCCCGATCCATAAATGTTATTATCGAGGAACGTACGACCCGATCCATATAACTTAGTGTCGAGAAACGTACGGCCCGATCCATATATGTTAGTGTCGAGGAACGTACCACCCGATCCATAAATGTTAGTGCTGAGGAATGTACAACGCGATCCATAAATGTTAGTGCCGAGGAACGTACGGCTCGATCCAATAAGTTAGTGCCAAGGAACATACGGCCCGATCAATATAAGTTAGTGCCGAGGAACGTACCACCCGATCCATAAATGTTAGTGCCGAGGAACGTACGACCCGATCCATATAAATTAGTGCCGAGGAACGTACGACCCGATACATATAAGTTAGTGCCGAGGAACGTACGGCCCGATCCATACAAGTTAGTGCTGAGGAACGTACGGCCCGATCCATATAAGTTAGTGCCGGGGAACGTATGGCCCGATCCATAAATGTTATTGTCGAGGAACGTACCACCCGATCCATAAATGTTAGTGCAGAGGAACGTACGACCCGATCCATAAATGTTAGTGCTAAGGATCGTACGACCCGATCCATATAAGTTAGTGCCGAGGAACGTACGGCCCGATCCATATAAGTTAGTGCCGGGGAACGTATGGCCCGATCCATAAATGTTATTGTCGAGGAACGTACGACCCGATCCAGATAAGTTAGTGTCGAGAAACGTACGGCCCGATCCATATAAGTTAGTGTCAAGGAACGTACCACCCGATCCATAAATGTTAGTGCTGAGGAATGTACAACCCGATCCATAAATGTTAGTGCCGAGGAACATACGACCCGATCCATATAAGTAAGTGCCGAGGAACGTACGACCCGATTCATTAAGATAGTGCCGAGGAACGTATGGCTCGATCCATAAATATTAGTGCCGAGGAACCTACGACCCGATCCAAATAAGTAAGTGCCGAGGAACGTACGACCCGATTCATATAAGATAGTGCCGAGGAACGTATGGCTCAATCCATAAATATTAGTGCCGAGGAACCTATAGCCCGATCCATATAAGTTAGTGCCGAGGAACGTACAACCCGATACATATAAGTTAAAGCCGAGGAATGTACAACCCGATCCATAAATGTTAGTGCCGAGGAACATACGACCCGATCCATAAATATTAGTGCCGAGGAACGTACGGCCCGATCCATACAAGTTAGTGCCGAGGAACGTACGGACCCATCCATAAATGTTAGTGCCGAGGAACATACGGCCCGATCTGTATAAGTTAGTGCCGAGGAACAAACGGGCCGATCCATACAAGTTAGTGCCGAGGAAAGCACGACCCGATCTATATAAGTTAGCGCCGAGGAACGTACGGGCCGATCCATATAAATTAGGGCCGAGGAACATACCACCCGATACATATAAGTTAATGCCGAGGAACGTATGGCCCGATCCATAAATATTAGTGCCGAGG
The DNA here is from genome assembly GCF_019175385.1 of Lycium barbarum. NCBI lineage: Eukaryota > Viridiplantae > Streptophyta > Magnoliopsida > Solanales > Solanaceae > Lycium > Lycium barbarum. The sequence goes on from NW_026843440.1 coordinate 98,453, forward strand.
AACCTACGACCCGATCCATATAAGTAAGTGCCGAGGAACGTACGACCCGATCCATAAATATTAGTGCCGAGGAACCTACGGCCCGATCCATAAATATTAGTGCCGAGGAACCTACAGCCCGATCCATATAAGTTAGTGCCGAGGAACGTACGACCCGATCCATAAAGGTAAGTGCCGAGGAACGTACGACCCGATTCATATAAGATAGTGCCGAGGAACATATTTCTACGAGTCATATTGCGAATTTCCCTTTATGCCCTTGGCCTTCCTCATTATTTCCACTTCTAAATTTTTCATAAGCAACTCATATGCCAAACAAAATAAAATATGGCCTTACTTGTTATCTTCCCGCGATTGTCTTAAATTATCCGAATGCGAAAAATGCGGGATATAACAGTACGGCCCGATCTGTATAAGTTAGTGCCGAGGAACGTACGGGCCGATCCATACAAGTTAGTGCCGAGGAACGTACGGCCCAATCCATAAATGTTATTGTCGAGGAACGCACCACCCGGTCCATAAATGTTAGTGCAGAGGAACGTACGACCCGATCCATAAATGTTAGTGCTAAGGAACGTACGACCCGATCCATATAAGTTAGTGCCGAGGAACGTACGGCCCGATCCATATAAGTTATTGCCGGGGAACGTATGGCCCGATCCATAAATGTTATTATCGAGGAACGTACGACCCGATCCATATAAGTTAGTGTCGAGAAACGTACGACCCGATCCATATATGTTAGTGTCGAGGAACGTACCACCCGATCCATAAATGTTAGTGCTGAGGAATGTACAACGCGATCCATAAATGTTAGTGCCGAGGAACGTACGGCTCGATCCAATAAGTTAGTGCCAAGGAACATACGGCCCGATCAATATAAGTTAGTGCCGAGGAACGTACCACCCGATCCATAAATGTTAGTGCCGAGGAACGTACGACCCGATCCATATAAATTAGTGCCGAGGAACGTACGACCCGATACATATAAGTTAGTGCCGAGGAACGTACGGCCCGATCCATACAAGTTAGTTCTGAGGAACGTACGGCCCGATCCATATAAGTTAGTGCCGAGGAACGTATCACCCGATCCATAAATGTTTGTGTTGAGGAACGTATGACCCGATACATAAATGTTAGTGCCGAGGAACGTACGCCCCGATCCATACAAGTTAGTGCCGAGGAACGTACGGCCCGATCCATATAATGTTTGTGTTGAGGAACGTACGACCCGATACATAAAAGTTAGTGTTGAGGAACCTACGACCCGATTCATATAAGTTAGTGCTGACAAACGTACGGCCCGATCCCCATAAGTTAGTGTCGGGGAACGTACGACCCGATCCATATAAGTTAGTGCCGGGGAACGTATGGCCCGATCCATAAATGTTATTGTCGAGGAACGTACCACCCGATCCATAAATGTTAGTGCAGAGGAACGTACGACCCGATCCATAAATGTTAGTGCTAAGGAACGTACGACCCGATCCATATAAGTTAGTGCCGAGGAACGTACGGCCCGATCCATATAAGTTAGTGCCAGGGAACGTATGGCCCGATCCATAAATGTTATTGTCGAGGAACGTACGACCCGATCCATATAAGTTAGTGTCGAGAAACGTACGGCCCGATCCATATAAGTTAGTGTCGAGGAACGTACCACCCGATCCATAAATGTTAGTGATGAGGAATGTACAACCCGATTCATTAAGATATTGCCGAGGAACATATTTCTACGAGTCTTAAATTATCCGAATGCGAAAAATGCGGGATATAACAGTACGGCCCGATCCATATAAATTAGTGTCGAGGAACGTACGGCCCGATCCATACAAGTTAGTGCCGAGGAACGTACGGCCCGATCCATAAATGTTATTGTCGAGGAACGTACCACCCGATCCATAAATGTTAGTGCAGAGGAACGTACGACCCGATCCATAAATGTTAGATGCTAAGGAATGTACGACCCGATCCATATAAGTTAGTGCGGAGGAACGTACGGCCCCGATCCATATAAATTAGTGCCGGGGAACGTATGGCCCGATCCATAAATGTTATTATCGAGGAACGTACGACCCGATCCATATAACTTAGTGTCGAGAAACGTACGGCCCGATCCATATATGTTAGTGTCGAGGAACGTACCACCCGATCCATAAATGTTAGTGCTGAGGAATGTACAACGCGATCCATAAATGTTAGTGCCGAGGAACGTACGGCTCGATCCAATAAGTTAGTGCCAAGGAACATACGGCCCGATCAATATAAGTTAGTGCCGAGGAACGTACCACCCGATCCATAAATGTTAGTGCCGAGGAACGTACGACCCGATCCATATAAATTAGTGCCGAGGAACGTACGACCCGATACATATAAGTTAGTGCCGAGGAACGTACGGCCCAATCCATACAAGTTAGTGCTGAGGAACGTACGACCCGATCCATATAAGTTAGTGCCGAGGAACGAATCACCCGATCCATAAATGTTTGTGTTGAGGAACGTATGACCCGATACATAAATGTTAGTGCCGAGGAACGTACGGCCCGATCCATACAAGTTAGTGCCGAGGAACGTACGGCCCGATCCATATAATGTTTGTGTTGAGGAACGTACGACCCGATACATAAAAGTTAGTGCTGAGGAACCTACGACCCGATTCATATAAGTTAGTGTCGACGTAACGTACGGCCCGATCCCCATAAGTTAGTGTCGGGGAACGTACGGCCCGATCCATATAAGTTAGTGCCGGGGAACGTATGGCCCGATCCATAAATGTTATTGTCGAGGAACGTACCACCCGATCCATAAATGTTAGTGCAGAGGAACGTACGACCCGATCCATAAATGTTAGTGCTAAGGAACGTACGACCCGATCCATATAAGTTAGTGCCGAGGAACGTACGGCCCGATCCATATAAGTTAGTGTCGGGGAACGTATGGCCCGATCCATAAATGTTATTGTCGAGGAACGTACGACCCGATCCATATAAGTTAGTGTCGAGAAACGTACGGCCCGATCCATATAAGTTAGTGTCGAGGAACGTACCACCCGATCCATAAATGTTAGTGCTGAGGACTGTACAACCCGATCCATAAATGTTAGTGCCGAGGAACATACGACCCGATCCATATAAGTAAGTGCCGAGGAACGTACAACCCGATTCATTAAGATAGTGCCGAGGAACGTATGGCTCGATCCATAAATATTAGTGCCGAGGAACCTACGACCCGATCCAAATAAGTAAGTGCCGAGGAACGTACGACCCGATTCATATAAGATAGTGCCGAGGAACGTATGGCTCAATCCATAAATATTAGTGCCGAGGAACCTACAGCCCGATCCATATAAGTTAGTGCCAAGGAACGTACAACCCGATACATATAAGTTAAAGCCGAGGAATGTACAACCCGATCCATAAATGTTAGTGCCGGGGAACATACGACCCGATCCATAAATATTAGTGCCGAGGAACGTACGGCCCGATCCATACAAGTTAGTGCCGAGGAACGTACGGACCCATCCATAAATGTTAGTGCCGAGGAACATACGGCCCGATCTGTATAAGTTAGTGCCGAGGAACGTACGGGCCGATCCATACAAGTTAGTGCCGAGGAAAGCACGACCCGATCTATATAAGTTAGCGCCGAGGAACGTACGGGCCGATCCATATAAATTAGGGCCGAGGAACATACCACCCGATACATATAAGTTAATGCCGAGGAACATACCACCCGATACATATAAGTTAATGCCGAGGAACGTATGGCCCTATCCATATAAGTAAGTGCCGAGGAACGTACGACCCCATCCATAAATATTAGTGCCGAGGAACCTACGGCCCGATCCATAAATATTAGTGCCGAGGAACCTACAGCCCGATCCATATAAGTTAGTGCCGAGGAACGTACGACCCGATCCATAAAGGTAAGTGCCGAGGAACGTACGACCCGATTCATATAAGATAGTGCCGAGGAACATATTTCTACGAGTCATATTGCGAATTTCCCTTTATGCCCTTGGCCTTCCTCATTATTTCCACTTCTAAATTTTTCATAAGCAACTCATATGCCAAACAAAATAAAATATGGCCTTACTTGTTATCTTCCCGCGATTGTCTTAAATTATCCGAATGCGAAAAATGCGGGATATAACAGTACGGCCCGATCCATATAAATTAGTGCCGAGGAACGTACAGCCCGATCCATCCAAGTTAGTGCCGAGGAACGTACGGCCCGATCCATAAATGTTATTGTCGAGGAACGTACCACCCGGTCCATAAATGTTAGTGCAGAGGAACGTACGACCCGATCCATAAATGTTAGTGCTAAGGAACGTACGACCCGATCCATATAAGTTAGTGCCGAGGAACGTACGGCCCGATCCATATAAGTTAGTGCCGGGGAACGTATGGCCCGATCCATAAATGTTATTATCGAGGAACGTACGACCCGATCCATATAAGTTAGTGTCGAGAAACGTACGGCCGGATCCATATATGTTAGTGTCGAGGAACGTACCACCCGATCCATAAATGTTAGTGCTGAGGAATGTACAACGCGATCCATAAATGTTTGTGCCGAGGAACGTACGGCTCGATCCAATAAGTTAGTGCCAAGGAAGATACGGCCCGATCAATATAAGTTAGTGCCGAGGAACGTACCACCCGATCCATAAATGTTAGTGCCGAGGAACGTACGACCCGATCCATATAAATTAGTGTCGAGGAACGTACGACCCGATACATATAAATTAGTGCCGAGGAACGTACGGCCCGATCCATACAAGTTAGTTCTGAGGAACGTACGGCCCGATCCATATAAGTTAGTGCCGAGGAACGTATCACCCGATCCATAAATGTTTGTGTTGAGGAACGTATGACCCGATACATAAATGTTAGTGCCGAGGAACGTACGGCCCGATCCATACAAGTTAGTGCCGAGGAACATACGGCCCGATCCATATAATGTTTGTGTTGAGGAACGTACGACCCGATACATAAAAGTTAGTGTTGAGGAACCTACGACCCGATTCATATAAGTTACTGCCGACAAACGTACGGCCCGATCCCCATAAGTTAGTGTCGGGGAACGTACGACCCGATCCATATAAGTTAGTGCCGGGGAACGTATGGCCCGATCCATAAATGTTATTGTCGAGGAACGTACCACCCGATCCATAAATATTAGTGCAGAGGAACGTACGACCCGATCCATAAATGTTAGTGCTTAGGAACGTACGACCCGATCCATATAAGTTAGTGCCGAGGAACGTACGGCCCGATCCATATAAGTTAGTGCCAGGGAACGTATGGCCCGATCCATAAATGTTATTGTCGAGGAACGTACGACCCGATCCATATAAGTTAGTGTCGAGAAACGTACGGCCCGATCCATATAAGTTAGTGTCGAGGAACGTACCTGTCATGACCCAACTAGGGGCCGTGACGAGTACCCGATACTTGTACCGAGCACCCCTTATCTATCATGTATAAACAGAGCCATATTTTTTTTTTTTGAACATTAATGAACATTAACATTAGCAGCGTCATTATGAACATAGACTAGTAAACTTCGTTAACACTTTATACAACAGCATTATCATGCCAAACATCATATATCTAGCTGTACCTGACTGACTGTACATAGCTGTCTACGAGCCTCTAGACATAGTATACTTATACATAGAAAGGGTCGAGTACTATCGTGCCCGAATGTACATATACAAAATAGTACCACTGAAGTGAAGCTCCGGAACAACTGGAGCACTGTAGAGTACTGCTGGTAAACTCCTAAAGATCAAGTCCACCTGTCTGCTGACCTGCGCGGCATGAAACGCAGCGTCCACAAGAAGGGACGTCAGTACGAATAGTGTACCGAGTATGTAAGACATGGAAGATAACACAAGCAATAACATAGCGTATGATGAATAACGTCATGGAGTCATAGGACATAGAAAATAGAACTATTATCATGTCATGTATTATCATATCGTATCGTATCGTATCATATCTTATCTTGTCTTGTCGTAGCATGTCGCGTTATAGTATATCGTGTCATAGCATAGCATGTTATGGCGTGTCGTGTCATAGCATAGCGTGTCATAGCATGTCTTACCATAGCATAGCATGTCATAGCGTATCATATCATAGCATAGCTTGTCATATCATGTCATGTCGTGGCATATCATAGCATATCATATCGTAGCATAGCATGTCATAGCATATCGTATCATAGCATGTCTGGTCTTGACATAGTAGGTCATATCATAGCGCCGAACAATGTCGGCTCACCCACATAGCGCCGATATGTACCGGCTCACCCATATATCCCGCGTCCGGGCACCCCGCGTCCGGGATGATAATCCAGCTGATCAGGTGGCAGCGAAACATATTTCCCTTCCCTTTCCCCTATGTATCCCTTTCCCCCCAGCCCAGGTTCATATACATAGCTTGTATACATATACATGTCTTATATACATTTACTTATCTTATATACATATACGTATTTCATATACTTATACATATCTTATATACATATACATGTTTTATATATATATATATATATATATATATATCATATAAGCACACAAGGGAGCCCAAGGAAGAAAAAAAATCATGTATTCATCGGAGCGACGTAAGGTCGGTGACCTCCGATTACATCATGGAATGCTAGTGATAACTCCGTCTCACCTTGAAGGAACAAGTATTTTAAGGCGAGACTATCAACGAAGAATAATATTACGGTAACCGTAGAATGAAATCGTGGGAATTATAGGTGACAGTCATAGGCGTTGGAGTCTTAGAAAATAAAGTTATAGCTAGGAAATATAAATACGATTCAAAAATTAGTTTATCACTTTCATTGTTTACATAAGATACTTAGCTTAGTCATAGAGTCGTTCCGGTCGTACTGATCGTAATTACACTCTCTCGTCTAACATTGTCATTATCATTATCACCGTAGAAGCATTCTCGTTAGAGTGGTCATAGTACTTATCATTAGCGACGACATCGAGATCAAAGGCCCCCTTTGGATTCGCTTCAAATAAGTCAACCGAGACTATAGGAAAATCCGAGAGTAACGGGCCCACCTCGGGCCGGATGAGGTAGCGTATACGATTTACGTATGTTATGTGTCATAGCGTTACTTGTGAGGGTCTTAGGGTAATCGGGTCCCATTTATACAAGTTCTAAGGGCGTAGGAGGTTTTTCCAACAATTGGCACACTTTCTATTTCAATTCTATTGAACAAAAAGTGGAAAACTTTAGGTGCGGATTCCGGGGAACCGAGTTGTCCCCGAGGCTCGTACCCAACCTATTACAACTAAGACATGCCATAGAAAGAAGGGTGAAGCCTTACATACCTCTTTCCGCTCCTTTAGCTATTCCAAATTCACGTCACAATTTCGTCAAAATCTGCGAATTGGTCATTTTTACCAAAACTTCCATTAGTATACTTAGAGTCAAAACCTTAAGGAAACATGTTTGCTACCGAAATTTCGGCAGCATTTCCCCTGTAAATATACCATCCTCGACATTCAATTTTGTCAAATCCTCATCAAACACAATCCGGGAATTCAAACCCGGCCAAACTATTAACATAACTCAACAATCGCACTAACAATTCACATATTTCCTTCAATATACATAATCTCCCAATTATCAATACTTCCAAAGTTATCAAACCTTTATTTGCGATATGAAATCTACGATGATTACAACTTCATTTTTATTATTGAATCCATGATAACAACAATCAAACACTACATAAAAATCAATTCGATTGTCCAACACAACAACACTACATTCGGCCACCATTATCAATCAACACAACAACCAAAATACTAACTAGCACTTGCTTACCATTTCTTCATGCTTCAACACATATACACTACTATACATACAATATACACGGCCATACACACACCATATACCTCACGGCCACAACACAACATCAATATTCTCCAAACTCATTCAATTTCCATTTTCCACATATCATTCACAACAATAACAACCAAACACTAGTTAAAACAATTGAAGCATGGCTCCTACACATACATATATGTACACGGCCATATACTATATTTATCTCCTTCATGAATTTCATCCATTTTTGCATACTACAACACATATAACCCATGTATAACACATAAAACAAGGTTAGAATTTACCTTTGTTCTTCAACTTCTCACTTGCTTATCTCTTGGCAACTTATATGATTTTGAATCTTTCTTGCTCCAACAACAACTCTACCTTGTTAAGCACCCTCCACTTAGTAGGAAATGATTTTTGGAAGAATTTTATCAATTTTTCCTTGTGGATCTTACTATGGCCGAATCTTGCTTGCCTTTGTCCTTCAAGTTTTCCTTCTTGAACCTTCTTGAATTGTAGAGTAGTAAATTAGTCTTCTTTTGCAAGACTTGAACACATTTATACACACAAATGGGCACATGGCCGGTCATGTGCCCCCTATTTTCCACTAATTTCTTTAAATTGTTCAAGATTATCCTTTAAGGCTTCAAATTTGCATAGTCTCTTGACTTGGTCAACTTTTGCCCACATGTGCATGTCTTGCAATATAATATAATCTCATGTCCCCTTTTTATGGTCTAAATCAATTGGCCAACATGGCCTTTTCATGAAGGCCTTGTGAAATTACCATTTTGCCCTTAGACCTTTGCGTGATTACCTTGAGTCATTTCATGAATTTCTTCCTTCACCCTTAATATTTCTCAATAATTCCGTGCTAATAATACCCATAAACAATATTCATAGTCCATTCATATTTAAAATAACCTTGAGAAATAGTCACTTCCTTAACTCCCCGCGATTACCTCAAACTATCCGAACGTTCAAAATGCGGGCTATAACAGTACCACCCGATCCATAAATGTTAGTGCTGAGGAATGTACAACCCGATCCATAAATGTTAGTGCCGAGGAACATACGACCCGATCCATATAAGTAAGTGCCGAGGAACGTACGACCCGATTCATTAAGATAGTGCCGAGGAACGTATGGCTCGATCCATAAATATTAGTGCCGAGGAACCTACGACCCGATCCAAATAATAAGTGCCGAGGAACGTACGACCCGATTCATATAAGATAGTGCCGAGGAACGTATGGCTAAATCCATAAATATTAGTGCCGAGGAACCTACAGCCAGATCCATATAAGTTAGTGCCGAGGAACGTACGACCCGATACATATAAGTTAAAGCCGAGGAATGTACAACCCGATCCATAAATGTTAGTGCCGAGGAACATACGACCCGATCCATAAATATTAGTGCCGAGGAACGTACGGCCCGATCCATACAAGTTAGTGCCGAGGAACGTACGGACCCATCCATAAATGTTAGTGCCGAGGAACATACGGCCCGATCTGTATAAGTTAGTACCGAGGAACGTACGGGCCGATCCATACAAGTTAGTGCCGAGGAAACCACGACCCGATCTATATAAGTTAGCGCCGAGGAACGTACGGGCCGATCCATATAAATTAGGGCCGAGGAACGTACCACCCGATACATATAAGTTAATGCCGAGGAACGTATGGCCCGATCCATAAATATTAGTGCCGAGGAACCTATGACCCGATCCATATAAGTAAGTGCCGAGGAACGTACGACCCGATCCATAAATATTAGTGCCGAGGAACCTACGGACCGATCCATATAAGTTAGTGCCGAGGAACGTACGGACCGATCCATATAAGTTAGTGCCGAGGAACGTACGACCCGATCCATAAAAGTAAGTGCCGAGGAACGTACGACCCGATTCATATAAGATAGTGCAGAGGAACATATTTCTACGAGTCATATTGCGAATTTCCCTTTATGCCCTTGGCCTTCCTCATTATTTCCACTTCTAAATTTTTCATAAGCAACTCATATGCCAAACAAAATAAAATATGGCCTTACTTGTTATCTTCCCGCGATTGTCTTAAATTATCCGAATGCGAAAAATGCGGGATATAACATTACGGCCCGATCCACATAAGTTAGTGTCGGGGAACGTACGACCCGATCCATATAAGTTAGTGCCGGGGAACGTATGGCCCGATCCATAAATGTTATTGTCGAGGAACGTACCACCCGATCCATAAATGTTAGTGCAGAGGAACGTACGACCCGATCCATAAATGTTAGTGCTAAGGAACGTACGACCCGATCCATATAAGTTTGTGCCGAGGAACGTACGGCCCGATCCATATAAGTTAGTGCCGGGGAACGTATGGCCCGATCCATAAATGTTATTGTCGAGGAACGTACGACCCGATCCATATAAGTTACTGTCGAGAAACGTACGGCCCGATCCATATAAGTTAGTGTCGAGGAACGTACAACCCGATCCATAAATGTTAGTGCTGAGGAATGTACAACCCGATCCATAAATGTTAGTGCCGAGGAACATACGACCCGATCCATATAAGTAAGTGCCGAGGAACGTACGACCCGATTCATATAAGATAGTGCCGAGGAACGTATGGCTCGATCCATAAATATTAGTGCCGAGGAACCTACGACCCGATCCATATAAGTAAGTGCCATGGAACGTACGACCCGATTCAGATAAGATAGTGCCGAGGAACGTATGGCTCGATCCATAAATATTAGTGCCGAGGAACCTACAGCCCGATCCATATAAGTTAGTGTCGAGGAACGTACGACCCGATACATATAATTTAAAGCCGAGGAACGTACGGCTCGATCCAATAAGTTAGTGCCGAGGAACATACGCCCCGATCCATATAAGTTAGTGCTGAGGAAAGTACGGCCCGATCTATACAAGTTAGTGCCGAGGAACGTACGGACCGATCCATAAATGTTAGTGTCGAGGAACATACGGCCCGATCTATATAAGTTAGTGCCGAGGAACGTACGGGCCGATCCATACAAGTTAGTGCCGAGGAAAGCATGACCCGATCTATATAAGTTAGCGCCGAGGAACGTATGGGCCGATCCATATAAATTAGGGCCGAGGAACGTACCACCCGATACATATAAGTTAATGCCGAGAAACGTATGGCCCGATCCATACATATTAGTGTCGAGGAACCTAAGACCCGATCCATATAAGTAAGTGTCGAGGAACGTACGACCCGATCCATAAATATTAGTGCCGAGGAACCTACGGCCCGATCCATAAATATTAGTGCCGAGAAACCTACGGCCCGATCCATATAAGTTAGAGCCGTGGAACGTACGACCCGATCCATAAAAGTAAGTGCCGAGGAACGTACGACCCGATTCATATAAGATAGTGCCGAGGAACGTATGGCCCGATCCATAAATATTAGTGTCGAGGAACCTACGGCCCAATCCATATAAGTTAGTGCCGAGGAACGTACGACCCGATCCATATAAGTAAGTACCGAGTAACGTACGATCCGATTCATATAATATAGTGCCGAGAAACGTATGGCCCGATCCATAAATATTAGTGCGGAGGAACCTACGGCCCGATCTATATAAGTTAGTGCCGAGGATCGTACGACCCGATCTATATAAGTTAGTGCCGGGGAACGTATGGCCCGATCCATAAATGTTATTGTCGAGGAACATACGACCCGATCCATATAAGTTAGTACCGAGTAACGTACGGGCCGATCCATATAAGTTAGTGCCGAGGAACTTACCACCCGATCCATAAATGTTAGTGCCGAGGAACATACGGCCCGATCCATATATGTTAGTGCTGAGGAACTTACCACCCGATCCATAAATGTTAGTGCTGAGGAATATACAACCCGATCCATACATGTTAGTGCCGAGGAACATACGACCCGATCCATATAAGTAAGTACCGAGGAACGTACGACCCGATTCATATAAGTTAGTGCCGAGGAACGTATGGCCCGATCCGTAAATGTTAGTGTCGAGGAACTTACGGCCCGACCCATACAAGTTAGTGCCAAGGAACGTACGACCCGATACATATAAGTTAATGTCGAGGAACGTACGGCTCGATCCAATAAGTTAGTGCCAAGGAACATACGGCCCGATCAATATACGTTAGTGCCGAGGAACGTACCACCCGATCCATAAATGTTAGTGCCGAGGAACGTACGGCCCGATCCATATAAATTAGTGCCGAGGAACGTACGACCCGATACATATTAGTTAGTGCCGAGGAACGTACGGCCCGATCCATACAAGTTAGTGCCGAGGAACGTACGGCCCGATCCATATAATGTTTGTGTTGAGGAACGTACGACCCGATACATAAATGTTAGTGCTGAGGAACGTACGACCCGATTCATATAAGTTAGTGCCGAGGAACGTACGGCCCGATCCACATAAGTTAGTGTCGGGGAACGTACGACCCGATCCACATAAGTTAGTGCCGGGGAACGTATGGCCCGATCCATAAATGTTATTGTCGAGGAACGTACCACCCGATCCATAAATGTTAGTGCAGAGGAACGTACGACGCGATCCATAAATGTTAGTACATGATCTCCCCTATCAGCTATCATGGCTGGGGCATACCTGGCTAATGAGTTAAAACGGAGGCTGTATTCTCGAACGCTCATATTTCCCTGTCTCAGGTTCAAGAACATATCGGCTCGAGCCCGTCGAACCTCTGGCGGTAGGAAATGTCGTAGGAATGCCTCAGTGAACTCCTGCCAAACCGGAGGGGGTGCATTTGCTCCCCTCGATGATATCCAGTTACCGTACCACAGAACTGCCACATCCCGCAGCCTGTATGAAGCCAACTCCACGGACTCCGTATCCGAAGCATGTATAATTCTCAGAGTCCTCAGCATCTCGTCTATGAAACTCTGCGGGTCCTCCTCTGGTTTTGATCCATAGAACTCTGGCGGCTTCAGGGTAATAAAGTCTCGGGCCCTTGCGCTTACCGCCCTGTCTCCCGTGTCTATATCTTGCCGCTGAGCTTGTGCGGCAACTAACTGGGTCAATAACTGGATGGCCTCTGCCATCTGCTGGCCCGGAGCTGCTGGCGGTGGAACTGGGGGTGCGGGGGCTGGAGCTGGAACTCTTCCCTGCTCTGCTGGTGCAGGGGGAGCAGGAACGGTCTGAGGGGGAGCCTCATTATGAGATTCTTCTTCTTCTAGCTCCCGTTCAACTCTGCTGGCCGCCACTCTCTTGGCTTTCTCGGCCATCGTAGCCTTTTTCTTCGGCGGCATTACTGAAACCATAACATAGGATTAGGAAAGGAATGTGGAAGCCTGGTAGCATAGCTCTATCGCACGATCTTAGAATGCAAAGAAGGTCACATTTCCTAAATGCCCTGTAGCCTCCCGTCTATAAGTGTGGCGCGCTACACACCCATAAACAAGACTCTACTGGACACGGCTCGTAGACAAACCCCTAGGACCGAACTGCTCTGATACCACTTCTGTCACGACCCAACTAGGGGCCGTGACGAGTACCCGATACTTGTACCGAGCACCCCTTATCTATCATGTATAAACAGAGCCATATTTTTTTTTTTTGAACATTAATGAACATTAACATTAGCAGCGTCATTATGAACATAGACTAGTAAACTTCGTTAACACTTTATACAACAGCATTATCATGCCAAACATCATATATCTAGCTGTACCTGACTGACTGTACATAGCTGTCTACGAGCCTCTAGACATAGTATACTTATACATAGAAAGGGCCGAGTACTATCGTGCCCGAATGTACATATACAAAATAGTACCACTGAAGTGAAGCTCCGGAACAACTGGAGCACTGTAGAGTACTGCTGGTAAACTCCTAAAGATCAAGTCCACCTGTCTGCTGACCTGCGCGGCATGAAACGCAGCGTCCACAAGAAGGGACGTCAGTACGAATAGTGTACCGAGTATGTAAGACATGGAAGATAACACAAGCAATAACATAGTGTATGATGAATAACGTCATGGAGTCATAGGACATAGAAAATAGAACTATTATCATGTCATGTATTATCATATCGTATCGTATCGTATCATATCTTATCTTGTCTTGTCGTAGCATGTCGCGTTATAGTATATCGTGTCATAGCATAGCATGTTATGGCGTGTCGTGTCATAGCATAGCGTGTCATAGCATGTCTTACCATAGCATAGCATGTCATAGCGTATCATATCATAGCATAGCTTGTCATATCATGTCATGTCGTGGCATATCATAGCATATCATATCGTAGCATAGCATGTCATAGCATATCGTATCATAGCATGTCTGGTCTTGACATAGTAGGTCATATCATAGCGCCGAACAATGTCGGCTCACCCACATAGCGCCGATATGTACCGGCTCACCCATATATCCCGCGTCCGGGATGATAATCCAGCTGATCAGGTGGCAGCGAAACATATTTCCCTTCCCTTTCCCCTATGTATCCCTTTCCCCCCAGCCCAGGTTCATATACATAGCTTGTATACATATACATGTCTTATATACATTTACTTATCTTATATACATATACGTATTTCATATACTTATACATATCTTATATACATATACATGTTTTATATATATATATATATATATATATATATATATATATATATCATATAAGCACACAAGGGAGCCCAAGGAAGAAAAAAAATCATGTATTCATCGGAGCGACGTAAGGTCAGTGACCTCCGATTACATCATGGAATGCTAGTGATAACTCCGTCTCACCTTGAAGGAACAAGTATTTTAAGGCGAGACTATCAACGAAGAATAATATTACGGTAACCGTAGAATGAAATCGTGGGAATTATAGGTGACAGTCATAGGCGTTGGAGTCTTAGAAAATAAAGTTATAGCTAGGAAATATAAATACGATTCAAAAATTAGTTTATCACTTTCATTGTTTACATAAGATACTTAGCTTAGTCATAGAGTCGTTCCGGTCGTACTGATCGTAAGTACACTCTCTCGTCTAACATTGTCATTATCATTATCACCGTAGAAGCATTCTCGTTAGAGTGGTCATAGTACTTATCATTAGCGACGACATCGAGATCAAAGGCCCCCTTTGGATTCGCTTCAAATAAGTCAACCGAGACTATAGGAAAATCCGAGAGTAACGGGCCCACCTCGGGCCGGATGAGGTAGCGTATACGATTTACGTATGTTATGTGTCATAGCGTTACTTGTGAGGGTCTTAGGGTAATCGGGTCCCATTTATACAAGTTCTAAGGGCGTAGGAGGTTTTTCCAACAATTGGCACACTTTCTATTTCAATTCTATTGAACAAAAAGTGGAAAACTTTAGGTGCGGATTCCGGGGAACCGAGTTGTCCCCGAGGCTCGTACCCAACCTATTACAACTAAGACATGCCATAGAAAGAAGGGTGAAGCCTTACATACCTCTTTCCGCTCCTTTAGCTATTCCAAATTCACGTCACAATTTCGTCAAAATCTGCGAATTGGTCATTTTTACCAAAACTTCCATTAGTATACTTAGAGTCAAAACCTTAAGGAAACATGTTTGCTACCGAAATTTCGGCAGCATTTCCCCTGTAAATATACCATCCTCGACATTCAATTTTGTCAAATCCTCATCAAACACAATCCGGGAATTCAAACCCGGCCAAACTATTAACATAACTCAACAATCGCACTAACAATTCACATATTTCCTTCAATATACATAATCTCCCAATTATCAATACTTCCAAAGTTATCAAACCTTTATTTGCGATATGAAATCTACGATGATTACAACTTCATTTTTATTATTGAATCCATGATAACAACAATCAAACACTACATAAAAATCAATTCGATTGTCCAACACAACAACACTACATTCGGCCACCATTATCAATCAACACAACAACCAAAATACTAACTAGCACTTGCTTACCATTTCTTCATGCTTCAACACATATACACTACTATACATACAATATACACGGCCATACACACACCATATACCTCACGGCCACAACACAACATCAATATTCTCCAAACTCATTCAATTTCCATTTTCCACATATCATTCACAACAATAACAACCAAACACTAGTTAAAACAATTGAAGCATGGCTCCTACACATACATATATGTACACGGCCATATACTATATTTATCTCCTTCATGAATTTCATCCATTTTTGCATACTACAACACATATAACCCATGTATAACACATAAAACAAGGTTAGAATTTACCTTTGTTCTTCAACTTCTCACTTGCTTATCTCTTGGCAACTTATATGATTTTGAATCTTTCTTGCTCCAACAACAACTCTACCTTGTTAAGCACCCTCCACTTAGTAGGAAATGATTTTTGGAAGAATTTTATCAATTTTTCCTTGTGGATCTTACTATGGCCGAATCTTGCTTGCCTTTGTCCTTCAAGTTTTCCTTCTTGAACCTTCTTGAATTGTAGAGTAGTAAATTAGTCTTCTTTTGCAAGACTTGAACACATTTATACACACAAATGGGCACATGGCCGGTCATGTGCCCCCTATTTTCCACTAATTTCTTTAAATTGTTCAAGATTATCCTTTAAGGCTTCAAATTTGCATAGTCTCTTGACTTGGTCAACTTTTGCCCACATGTGCATGTCTTGCAATATAATATAATCTCATGTCCCCTTTTTATGGTCTAAATCAATTGGCCAACATGGCCTTTTCATGAAGGCCTTGTGAAATTACCATTTTGCCCTTAGACCTTTGCGTGATTACCTTGAGTCATTTCATGAATTTCTTCCTTCACCCTTAATATTTCTCAATAATTCCGTGCTAATAATACCCATAAACAATATTCATAGTCCATTCATATTTAAAATAACCTTGAGAAATAGTCACTTCCTTAACTCCCCGCGATTACCTCAAACTATCCGAACGTTCAAAATGCGGGCTATAACATCCTCCCTCCCTTTAGAACATTCATCCTCGAATGTTAAACTGGCCTCATACATAGTATAGTACTTCGGGGAGGTCTCCTTTGTAGATGCCTCATGTCACTTAACATGTCCACCTTAGGAGCTTAGGTTGCCCTCTTTGCGATCTTCACAGTTGTAATTCCTCCTTCGTGGCGTCTGCCGCGTCTATCCCCTCACTAGACATGTTCCCGCACACCGCCTTATCATGAATTCCTTGCATTAGATAGTGTGGACTTAATATCGGTCTCACCCTGTGACATCTGTACTTTTCTCCTTCGTTCCCAAAGCTTTCTGTTGTCATGGCTCCCCCTTTCTTGTTAGTTTAGTCCGTCTCGGCCTATATGACTCGTATGGGGTTTCTAACCACTTTCCACACCCCAATTTACTTTGAGCTGCCTACTCTTACACTCGTCTCTTGCTTTCACATTTACGAAATTTTCAGCATATTTCCCAGGGGGTCACCCATCGTGGAATTACTCCCACCTGAGCACGCTTAACCTAGAAACTTTAATGCATTTCAGTGTCTCGGTGTTAGTATTTTTACTTCCGCTTCACCGTACTGCCTACATCACATAATGTGGGGCAGGTTGGGGTCTCGGCAATGTTCGAACGCACTCATAGCGCATATTTCTCTTTTAATGACTATTTTAGCCTTCGAGGTCACTAATGTTCACTTTTTACTCGTGTGTACGGTTGCTTTTGTCCTAAATTTTCCCGAATTCTTTATATGTTCCGCAATACACGGGACGGTGCAAGATAAAGAAAAATCCAATTCAATTTAACTCCCATATATTATAGAAAAGATGCCGGAAGTGTACCTGTGGCCGCGTCGGTGGAAGGTCCAGTATCCTGCCGCCCTGTCAATGCATATATGCGGCGTGAAGGACCGGCTGAGCTAGGCGTCCCTCCTCTGCCTCGGCCACGACTTGCTGGAGCCTGGAAGGCCTGTCCCGGAGGGCGCACGGACGGTGACGAATCCACAGCTGATCCGGCAGGCTGGACTCTGCTTCCCTCATTCCTTAGCGGACAATCTCGCATCAAATGGTCGGTCCGTCCGCAAGCATAACATGCACCTGTGTCCCGGTAACACTGTCCCGAGTGTGGCCTGCCACACCGAGTACACCGTGGCGGGGGTGGCATCATCCTGCCAGAATCATCCCTATACTGGGATCCTGAAGCTCTAGTGCCCTGACCCGCTCCCGAATCATTAGAACGGTCAAATCTCCTATCCGCAATTCGAGGAGGTGCACTGGCCGCCGGTTGGTCTGAGTACCTGAATTGCCCCTGTGCCTGTCCCCCTCTGTACTCGCTCCTAGTCCTGGAAAACCTGCCCTTTTTTCTGGGACCCCTATCCGGATAACGCTCCTCTCTCCGTGGCTGATATTGTTCCTCCAGATTTTGGGCGTGGGCCTGGATGCGGGTAATAGTCATCCCATCCTGGAGTGAAGCCGTCAAGCATTCCTTAACCAAATGTGGCCCTAGCCCACTCACAAATCGGTGTACATGATCTCCCCTATCAGCTATCATGGCTGGGGCATACCTGGCTAATAAGTTAAAACGGAGGCTGTATTCTCGAACGCTCATATTTCCCTGTCTCAGGTTCAAGAACATATCGGCTCGAGCCCGTCGAACCTCTGGCGGTAGGAAATGTCGTAGGAATGCCTCAGTGAACTCCTGCCAAACCGGAGGGGGTGCATTTGCTCCCCTCGATGATATCCAGTTACCGTACCACAGAACTGCCACATCCCGCAGCCTGTATGAAGCCAACTCCACGGACTCCGTATCCGAAGCATGTATAATTCTCAGAGTCCTCAGCATCTCGTCTATGAAACTCTGCGGGTCCTCCTCTGGTTTTGATCCATAGAACTCTGGCGGCTTCAGGGTAATAAAGTCTCGGGCCCTTGCGCTTACCGCCCTGTCTCCCGTGTCTATATCTTGCCGCTGAGCTTGTGCGGCAACTAACTGGGTCAATAACTGGATGGCCTCTGCCATCTGCTGGCCCGGAGCTGCTGGCGGTGGAACTGGGGGTGCGGGGGCTGGAGCTGGAACTCTTCCCTGCTCTGCTGGTGCAGGGGGAGCAGGAACGGTCTGAGGGGGAGCCTCATTATGAGATTCTTCTTCTTCTAGCTCCCGTTCAACTCTGCTGGCCGCCACTCTCTTGGCTTTCTCGGCCATCGTAGCCTTTTTCTTCGGCGGCATTACTGAAACCATAACATAGGATTAGGAAAGGAATGTGGAAGCCTGGTAGCATAGCTCTATCGCACGATCTTAGAATGCAAAGAAGGTCACATTTCCTAAATGCCCTGTAGCCTCCCGTCTATAAGTGTGGCGCGCTACACACCCATAAACAAGACTCTACTGGACACGGCTCGTAGACAAACCCCTAGGACCGAACTGCTCTGATACCACTTCTGTCACGACCCAACTAGGGGCCGTGACGAGTACCCGATACTTGTACCGAGCACCCCTTATCTATCATGTATAAACAGAGCCATATTTTTTTTTTTTGAACATTAATGAACATTAACATTAGCAGCGTCATTATGAACATAGACTAGTAAACTTCGTTAACACTTTATACAACAGCATTATCATGCCAAACATCATATATCTAGCTGTACCTGACTGACTGTACATAGCTGTCTACGAGCCTCTAGACATAGTATACTTATACATAGAAAGGGCCGAGTACTATCGTGCCCGAATGTACATATACAAAATAGTACCACTGAAGTGAAGCTCCGGAACAACTGGAGCACTGTAGAGTACTGCTGGTAAACTCCTAAAGATCAAGTCCACCTGTCTGCTGACCTGCGCGGCATGAAACGCAGCGTCCACAAGAAGGGACGTCAGTACGAATAGTGTACCGAGTATGTAAGACATGGAAGATAACACAAGCAATAACATAGTGTATGATGAATAACGTCATGGAGTCATAGGACATAGAAAATAGAACTATTATCATGTCATGTATTATCATATCGTATCGTATCGTATCATATCTTATCTTGTCTTGTCGTAGCATGTCGCGTTATAGTATATCGTGTCATAGCATAGCATGTTATGGCGTGTCGTGTCATAGCATAGCGTGTCATAGCATGTCTTACCATAGCATAGCATGTCATAGCGTATCATATCATAGCATAGCTTGTCATATCATGTCATGTCGTGGCATATCATAGCATATCATATCGTAGCATAGCATGTCATAGCATATCGTATCATAGCATGTCTGGTCTTGACATAGTAGGTCATATCATAGCGCCGAACAATGTCGGCTCACCCACATAGCGCCGATATGTACCGGCTCACCCATATATCCCGCGTCCGGGATGATAATCCAGCTGATCAGGTGGCAGCGAAACATATTTCCCTTCCCTTTCCCCTATGTATCCCTTTCCCCCCAGCCCAGGTTCATATACATAGCTTGTATACATATACATGTCTTATATACATTTACTTATCTTATATACATATACGTATTTCATATACTTATACATATCTTATATACAGATACATGTTTTATATATATATATATATATATATATATATATCATATAAGCACACAAGGGAGCCCAAGGAAGAAAAAAAATCATGTATTCATCGGAGCGACGTAAGGTCGGTGACCTCCGATTACATCATGGAATGCTAGTGATAACTCCGTCTCACCTTGAAGGAACAAGTATTTTAAGGCGAGACTATCAACGAAGAATAATATTACGGTAACCGTAGAATGAAATCGTGGGAATTATAGGTGACAGTCATAGGCGTTGGAGTCTTAGAAAATAAAGTTATAGCTAGGAAATATAAATACGATTCAAAAATTAGTTTATCACTTTCATTGTTTACATAAGATACTTAGCTTAGTCATAGAGTCGTTCCGGTCGTACTGATCGTAAGTACACTCTCTCGTCTAACATTGTCATTATCATTATCACCGTAGAAGCATTCTCGTTAGAGTGGTCATAGTACTTATCATTAGCGACGACATCGAGATCAAAGGCCCCCTTTGGATTCGCTTCAAATAAGTCAACCGAGACTATAGGAAAATCCGAGAGTAACGGGCCCACCTCGGGCCGGATGAGGTAGCGTATACGATTTACGTATGTTATGTGTCATAGCGTTACTTGTGAGGGTCTTAGGGTAATCGGGTCCCATTTATACAAGTTCTAAGGGTGTTATATCCCGTGTTTTCGTATAATTGGAAATCGTGAAATAATTACGACTTGTGTGTTATAAGGACATAATTTGATTTTAGTGAATATGACTATGTTGGTTATGGAATTATTATTGTTAAGACCCCGGGGAAGGCCGAGAATAAATTTGGAGTTTCGGAAATTAGTTTCGGGAATTACAAAACGGGACTTTTGTGAATTGGGCCAAGAATTAGGACACAAAATTGAGGCCCAAAGAATGGAGGGTGGCCGGCCACAACAATGGCCCAAACCCATTTCTTTAATGTCATGTGCTAGGCACATGACCAAGGATAAGGATATATATCAACTATCTCTTAGTATTATCAAGAACAAACAATAAAATTCAAGACCACTAACAAAAGAGGCTCTCGGCCGAACCTCATATTCCTCAACAAAATATTTTCTAGCCTTTTCTTTTGATCACAAAATCGTGTCCCTTTGGTAAGTATAGTAAGCACAAGACGCTCTCCGACGTGATACAATTTGTTTGGCACAAGAACTACGTTTGCGACAAGTCGGAAAATCAAGAAAAGGTAAGAATTTTGCCCCTCTAATGTTATAGAATTGATATGAATGTGTTAAGGATTGGAAATAGACGAGAATCCCGTAATTTTGATATAAATAGAAAGTCGTGGGTGTGTGTATAGTGTGTATTGGCCGTGAGCCATAGAGAGGAAATTGATGTGAATTGATCTTGGTTAAGTTGGTATAATGTGTTGTTGTGACCTTTATGTCGTAAAAGATTAATTGATAAATGGAATTGGCGTTGAAAAGTGATTTTGGATATTATCGGAAAGTGTATACCCTTGGTATCATTATGTATATCATTGTATATTTAGGGTGCTAGAGACTTTAGATATGAACTTATAATGATGTTAATGAATTCGGAATGAAACGACGTGAGTTAGAATGTTCGTCGTGAACTTTTGATTGTTTTGAAAAATTATGGAACATAATGGATTTTGGTGTAATTTCGTGTATGGTTTGAATTGTAATGAGAATGTGGTTGTATAAGTTTGAATGTGGAAATGAATACAATTATGTAGATGTAGAATTGGAGTTTTGAAAGTTTGAATGGAAGTTGCCAACTTAGATAACAAAGTGGAATTTTGAAGCTAGAATGGCTTGATTGTTGTCTGTGTTGTTTGTTGATGTGTGGGCTGTTGTTGTTGTGTATTTTGAGCCGAGCTACGCCTCGGGGGTGTTAGATTTATAGGGGAAATGCTGCCGAAATTTCGGTAGGCAAATATAGAGTTAAAGGCATTTCTGAGCCTAAGAATCTCATTTGGTAACTTTGACCATTTGCAGATTTTTGACGAAACGGGACGAGACATTTGGAGGAGCTTACGACGTCTGTGAGGTATGTAAAGCCTCCCACTCCTTCATTTGGCATATCTTAGTGTGTCAGTCGAATATGAGACCTTCCGGAGCATTTCTGCTCCTCGAAACCCGATCCACAGAAAAGTCACTATTCATTCAATTCTATTGAAGCCTAAAGGCTCCAATTTGGCTAGTATGCCACCATTCGTCCGAAACCTATCGAAATGTGGTCGGGTGACCTAGAAATGATTATGTGTGACCCTTGGCATATAAATGCTCAAAAAAAAATATGCTCGCCACCTCATTTCGAATCGAGGTGGGTCCGCTACCCCAAAAATGCCCGATTTGCCCTTCGGGCCACCTTTGATAACAACGATATAAATATTACTTCGGAGCTTTGGAACATCTTCCTGCGGGGTAGATTTGGGACAATTCGATACGCTAACTTATACTTCGAATTATATGGACCATTTTGGAAACGCTTTGCGAAATAAAACTTTATGTCGACTAAGTATTCGACTATTTTGTAATACGATATGCTTTATGAATTTACTTGTTTTGAAACACTATTTTGAAAGACGATTTGCATTTGTTTGCTCACGACTCCGTTCGTGCCTTATTATGACTTCGTTCGCCGGTTCCCGGGCCGGTTTTAATTCGTGCGCCCTATGATAATTCGGCCGTATGCTGTGTTACGGTTCCCAAGGCTTCGCCATAGGGCCGGGTTCCGTTTGGAGTTATGCTGTGATATGGCTCGGGATGCGATACGCTCACCGATGATTATGATTATGTTCGGGGATGTACGGAGATTTGAAACCTTCTGGTGTTATGCTGTGTGTGGCGCCAGCGTCGGAGTGGCGACCACGTTCTTAAGCGTTTGCATGATTTTACTTGCATAATATATATGTATATGATTTCGATACAGACTTTGACATCTGATTTGCTTTTGATTTCGATTCATATTTCTGTACTCCGTGCTTTGCATACTCAGTACATATTCCGTACTGACCCCCTCTCTCCGGGGGCTGCGTTTTATGCCCGCAGGTGCAGATCTTGGTGATCCTCCGCAGTAGGCTCCACTCTTTGCTTTCTCGGAGTACTCTTATTCGATTCGGAGTCCACTCTTGGTACAGACTTCCCTACTCTGTATATATTTTGGATATTTGACAGTTTGGGTACGGCGGGGCCCTGTCTCGCCATATGTTATGTTTTGAATTCGTAGAGGCCTGTAGTCATCTTTGTGGGGTGAGGGTCCTATGTGTATACTGTATGATTTTGCTTTCGGGTCTTAAAGCGGTCTGTTTGATATGATGGCCCCAAATGGCCCTTCTGTATATATCTGTATTTTGACCGGCGATGCCTATTCCGCCGCTTTGTTTGAGTTTGATTTGATATGACCGCTTAAGACATATTTTCGATATAAAGTATACTTGATATAACTTTTGTAAAACTATGAAATCAGTTTGGATTTGGAAACGAATATGCGATCTGGTCTGGGTACCCAGGTAGGGTGCCAGTCGCGGCCCACGGGGCTGGGTCGTGACAAAAGTGGTATCAGAGCGGTTTGTCCTCGGAATGTCTACAGGCCGTGTCTCGTAGAGTCTTGTTTATCGATGTGTTGTGCACCACATCTATAAACGGGAAGCTACAGGGCATTTAGGATGTTACTTTCTTTGTAATCTTAGATCGTGCGATAGAGCTGAGCTATTAGGATGATTTTGATCTGACTCGCCTTCGTGTTTGCAGTGATGCCTCCCAAGAAGGCAACGGCAGCCCAGAAGGGCAAGGCGAGGATTGGGGAGACTAGCCAGGCACAGCGAGCTACCCGGGCTCGTGTATATGATTTGCCTGAGGATGTGCCACAGTCTGAGGGGTCTGCTACACCCCCACTAGTACGGCCTGGAGCAGGACCTTCAGCAGCTCCAGAGGTCCGTATACCCGCACCTGAGACTCCAGCTCCTCAGCCAGGGGCGGAGGATCGGACCCTGAGAGAGGCTGTACAGCTGTTGACTACACTGGTAGCAGGACAGGCTCGCAGGCGCGGGCGGAGGGACGACGATGATGATGACAGGCGGGACAGCCTGAGAGTTCGAGAGTTTTTGCTATGTGGCCCTCCAGAGTTCTTCGGGTCTAAGCCCGACGAGGACCCCCACGACTTCATTCGGGGGATGCGACGCTCACTGGACTTGGTCAGGGCTTCAGAGACCGAGTCGGTTGAGCTGGCTTCGCACCGGCTTCGAGATGTGGCTACCCACTGGTACGAGACTTGGGAGTTGTCTAGGGGAGAGGGTGCCCCTCCAGCCACTTGGGATCAGTTTGTGACAGCATTCACCCGCCACTTTCTGCCACCAGAGTTACGGCGGGCACGGGCTGATCGATTCTTACGTCTGCAGCAGAGGGGTCGGAGTGTTCGCGAGTATAACCTTGAGTTTGATTCTCTGGCCCGATATGCACCGGCCGTGGTAGCAGATATGTCCGATCGGATGCACAGATACGTTATGGGATTGGACCGGTATTTGGTCGATAGTTGTATGGCAGTGTCATTGCAGGCAGACATGGACATTTCCCGGCTTCAGGCCTATGCGATGGGTATGGAGGACCGTCGCAGGTCTGATCCTGCTGGCAGAGATCGAGACAGGAGGCCGCCCAAGAGGGCTAGATCCGCGGGTTATTCAGGGGATTCTCGAGGCGGACAGCCTCAGCAGCAGCAGCAATCTGACAGATATTTTCCTCCTTCCGGCCGGGGTACTCAGTCAGGTAGCCGAAGATTCGATAGTACAGGACCGTCTGGGGCCGGTCAGAGCTCCAGAGTGGCAGGTTCACAGGTACCCAGGGGTCCCAGCCAGGCCAGACCACCCAGGCCCCGTTGTCCTCATTGCGGAAAGTCTCATCCCGGGGAGTGTTACCGAGCGACTGGAGCTTGCTTTTCGTGTGGTGGTCAGGGCCACTTTATGAGAGACTGCCCATTGGCCAGTGGTTCGGGTAATGCGGCTCAGCAGACAGGGTCAGCCGCCGGTTCTTCCTCTGTACCATCTGTTGCACGCCCTGGAGGGCGGGGTATTCCAGCACCGGCAGGACGCGGTCGAGGCCGTGGAGGCGCTTCAGGTTCTAGCGGTCCCTCAAACCGCATATATGCTTTGGCCAGCCGCCAGGATCAGGAGGCTTCGCCAAACGTCGTCACAGGTACATTACTGGTTTTCTCCAGATCTGTATATGCATTGATTGACCCTGGCTCTACTTTATCATATATTTCCCCGCTCGTTGCTAGTAAGATTGGGATAGTGTCTGAGCCTATAGAGCCATTCGAGGTAGCTACGCCAGTTGGGGATTTTATTGTAGCGAGACAGATCTATAGGGATTGTTCTGTGACCATTTATGATCGTACCACTAAGGCTGATTTGGTAGAGCTAGACATGTTTGAGTTTGACGTCATTATGGGTATGGACTGGTTGTCTTCCTGTTATGCTAATGTCGACTGCCAGAAAAAGGTAGTCCGTTTCCAGTTTCCAGGGGAACCAGTTATAGAGTGGTTCGGATCTACTGCATCGCCGAGGGGTAAGTTTATTTCATACCTCAAGGCTAAGAAGATGATCCAGAAGGGTTATATCTATCATTTGGTCCGTGTGCATGATACTGCCGCGGAGGTGCCTACCCTTCAGTCTGTCCCGGTCGTCAGTGAGTTCCCAGATGTTTTTCCGGACGAGCTTCCTGGCCTTCCGCCTGAGCGGGAGATTGATTTTTCTATTGAGTTGATGCCGGATACACAGCCTATATCCATTCCTCCATACAGGATGGCACCAGCTGAGTTGAAGGAGTTGAAGGAGCAGCTGAAAGATTTGCTGGATAAGGGTTTTATCAGGCCCAGTACATCACCCTGGGGGGCGCCGGTATTGTTTGTCAGGAAGAAAGATGGGTCATTGCGGATGTGTATCGACTACCGGCAGCTGAATAAGGTGACTATTAAGAACAAATATCCCCTCCCCCGGATTGATGACTTGTTTGACCAGCTGCAGGGTGCTAGACATTTTTCAAAGATAGATCTGCGTTCTGGTTACCACCAGGTGCGAGTACGGGAGTCAGATATCCCGAAGACTGCTTTCAGGACTCGGTACGGGCATTATGAGTTCAGAGTTATGTCTTTCGGGCTGACTAATGCTCCAGCAGTATTTATGGATCTGATGAACCGGGTATTTCGGCCTTTCCTGGATATGTTTGTTATTGTGTTTATTGATGATATTCTGATTTACTCGCGATCAGTCGAGGAGCATTCAGATCATCTGAGGACGGTACTTGGCATCCTCCGTCAGCAGAAGTTATATGCTAAATTCTCTAAGTGTGAGTTCTGGTTGACTTCTGTGGCATTCTTGGGCCATATTGTCGGCGCAGATGGTATTCGGGTTGACATGCAGAAGATTGAGGCTGTGCAGAATTGGCCCAGGCCTACTACACCGACAGAGGTGCGTAGTTTTCTTGGATTGGCTGGGTACTACCGCAGGTTCGTGGAGGATTTCTCTTCTATTTCAGCACCACTGACGAAGCTTACCCAGAAAGCAGCAAAATTCCAGTGGACAGATGCTTGCGAGCGCAGCTTTCAGATGCTGAAGGAGAGATTGATTACAGCACCCGTTTTGGCTCTTCCAGAGGGATCTGACGGGTACGTTGTATATTGTGACGCCTCTGGTACTGGGATAGGGTGTGTATTGATGCAGCACGGTCGAGTTATAGCCTATGCTTCCCGGCAGCTCAGACCGCACGAGAAGAACTATCCCACTCATGATCTTGAGTTGGCCGCGGTGATTCATGCCTTGAAGATTTGGCGGCATTATTTATATGGGGTCCACGTTGATATCTATACGGACCACAAGAGTCTCCAGTATATTTTTAAGCAGAAGGAGCTAAATTTGCGGCAGCGGAGGTGGCTTGAGCTACTAAAGGATTATGACGTTGATATTCTGTACCATCCAGGGAAAGCCAACGTGGTAGCTGATGCGCTTAGCCGCAAGTCCGTAGGCAGTCTGGCTGATGTTCCATCTGATAAGAGGGATCTGGTTCGTGATATTCATCAGCTGGCCAGCCTCGGAGTCCGCTTGGTAGATTCTGGAGATTCTGGGATTTCTGTTCGCCCAGTTGCTGAGTCATCTATTATTCAGGAGGTAAAGCAGCGCCAGTTTGAGGATCCTATTTTGATTCAGTACAGAGATGCGGCCCTTAATAAGACAAAGACCCAGTTTGAGATCTCGCCTGAAGGGGTATTATTGTACGACGGCAGGTTCTGTGTACCGGACGTTGCGGGCTTACGGCGGCAGATTATGGGCGAAGCACACTATGCCCGGTATTCTGTTCATCCTGGTTCCACCAAGATGTATCGGGACCTCAGGTGTTTATATTGGTGGGACGGCATGAAGAAAGATATTGCTGAGTTTGTTAGTCAGTGCCCGAACTGCCAGCAAGTTAAGATCGAGCATCAGAAGCCCGGTGGATTATTACAGGAGATGGAAATTCCAGCCTGGAAATGGGAGATGATTAATATGGATTTCGTTGTTGGACTACCGCGCACTCCACGCAGGTACGACTCTATCTGGGTTGTTGTTGACAGGCTAACGAAATCAGCCCATTTCCTTCCGGTTCGGACTACTTATTCGGCGGAGGACTATGCCAGATTGTACATCAGAGAGATAGTCAGACTTCACGGAGTCCCGATATCTATTATTACTGACCGAGGTACCCAGTTTACAGCAAATTTCTGGAGGTCATTTCAGGAGGGATTAGGGACTCAGGTGAGTCTCAGTACAGCTTTTCACCCTCAGTCCGACGGGCAGGCCGAGCGCACTATTCAGACGCTCGAAGATATGTTGCGGGCCTGCGTTATTGATTTCAGGGGCAGCTGGGATGATCATTTGCCGCTTATTGAGTTTGCCTATAATAACAGTTATCACTCCAGCATTCAGATGGCTCCGTACGAGGCCCTTTACGGCAGGAGATGCAGGTCTCCTATTGGCTGGTTTGACGTGGGCGAGACTAAGTTGATTGGGCCAGATGTGATCCAGGAGGCTGTAGATAAGGTAAAGCTTATTCGAGAACGATTATTGGCTGCTCAGAGTCGACAGAAAGCTTATGCAGACAGACGACGTCGACCGTTAGAGTTCCGGATTGGCGACTGGGTATTTCTGAAGGTGTCGCCCATGAAGGGTGTCATGAGATTCGGTAAAAAGGGTAAGTTGAGCCCCCGGTACATTGGACCGTATCAGATCGTGCGAAAGATAGGCGAGGTCGCCTATGAGCTAGACTTACCATCCGACTTGGAGGCCGTACACCCGGTGTTTCATGTGTCTATGTTGCGGAAATGTATTGGTGATCCTGCCAGGATATTCCCAGTAGATGACATTCAGGTGACCGAGCAGTTATCTTATGACGAGCAGCCTATATCTATTCTGGATCGGCAGGTGCGGAGACTACGCACTAAAGAAGTGCCCTCCGTCAAAGTTCTGTGGCGCAACAATAATCGGGAGGAGATGACTTGGGAGGCGGAGGACGAGATGAAGAAGAAATATCCCCACCTGTTTCCGACATCCACAGGTAATCTAAATTTCTTTTTCAGTTTGTTGTGTTGATTGATAAAATGAACTATGTATGTCATTATTAAAAAGGGACACTCCTGCCTTGATCATAAGACCTTATAAGGTTAACTTAACATTCGGGGACGAATGTTCTTA
The DNA here is from genome assembly GCF_019175385.1 of Lycium barbarum. NCBI lineage: Eukaryota > Viridiplantae > Streptophyta > Magnoliopsida > Solanales > Solanaceae > Lycium > Lycium barbarum. The sequence continues at coordinate 127,514 of NW_026843440.1, forward strand.
AGGGGGGGAGAATGTTATATCCCGTGTTTTCGTATAATTGGAAATCGTGAAATAATTACGACTTGTGTGTTATAAGGACATAATTTGATTTTAGTGAATATGACTATGTTGGTTATGGAATTATTATTGTTAAGACCCCGGGGAAGGCCGAGAATAAATTTGGAGTTTCGGAAATTAGTTTCGGGAATTACAAAACGGGACTTTTGTGAATTGGGCCAAGAATTAGGACACAAAATTGAGGCCCAAAGAATGGAGGGTGGCCGGCCACAACAATGGCCCAAACCCATTTCTTTAATGTCATGTGCTAGGCACATGACCAAGGATAAGGATATATATCAACTATCTCTTAGTATTATCAAGAACAAACAATAAAATTCAAGACCACTAACAAAAGAGGCTCTCGGCCGAACCTCATATTCCTCAACAAAATATTTTCTAGCCTTTTCTTTTGATCACAAAATCGTGTCCCTTTGGTAAGTATAGTAAGCACAAGACGCTCTCCGACGTGATACAATTTGTTTGGCACAAGAACTACGTTTGCGACAAGTCGGAAAATCAAGAAAAGGTAAGAATTTTGCCCCTCTAATGTTATAGAATTGATATGAATGTGTTAAGGATTGGAAATAGACGAGAATCCCGTAATTTTGATATAAATAGAAAGTCGTGGGTGTGTGTATAGTGTGTATTGGCCGTGAGCCATAGAGAGGAAATTGATGTGAATTGATCTTGGTTAAGTTGGTATAATGTGTTGTTGTGACCTTTATGTCGTAAAAGATTAATTGATAAATGGAATTGGCGTTGAAAAGTGATTTTGGATATTATCGGAAAGTGTATACCCTTGGTATCATTATGTATATCATTGTATATTTAGGGTGCTAGAGACTTTAGATATGAACTTATAATGATGTTAATGAATTCGGAATGAAACGACGTGAGTTAGAATGTTCGTCGTGAACTTTTGATTGTTTTGAAAAATTATGGAACATAATGGATTTTGGTGTAATTTCGTGTATGGTTTGAATTGTAATGAGAATGTGGTTGTATAAGTTTGAATGTGGAAATGAATACAATTATGTAGATGTAGAATTGGAGTTTTGAAAGTTTGAATGGAAGTTGCCAACTTAGATAACAAAGTGGAATTTTGAAGCTAGAATGGCTTGATTGTTGTCTGTGTTGTTTGTTGATGTGTGGGCTGTTGTTGTTGTGTATTTTGAGCCGAGCTACGCCTCGGGGGTGTTAGATTTATAGGGGAAATGCTGCCGAAATTTCGGTAGGCAAATATAGAGTTAAAGGCATTTCTGAGCCTAAGAATCTCATTTGGTAACTTTGACCATTTGCAGATTTTTGACGAAACGGGACGAGACATTTGGAGGAGCTTACGACGTCTGTGAGGTATGTAAAGCCTCCCACTCCTTCATTTGGCATATCTTAGTGTGTCAGTCGAATATGAGACCTTCCGGAGCATTTCTGCTCCTCGAAACCCGATCCACAGAAAAGTCACTATTCATTCAATTCTATTGAAGCCTAAAGGCTCCAATTTGGCTAGTATGCCACCATTCGTCCGAAACCTATCGAAATGTGGTCGGGTGACCTAGAAATGATTATGTGTGACCCTTGGCATATAAATGCTCAAAAAAAAATATGCTCGCCACCTCATTTCGAATCGAGGTGGGTCCGCTACCCCAAAAATGCCCGATTTGCCCTTCGGGCCACCTTTGATAACAACGATATAAATATTACTTCGGAGCTTTGGAACATCTTCCTGCGGGGTAGATTTGGGACAATTCGATACGCTAACTTATACTTCGAATTATATGGACCATTTTGGAAACGCTTTGCGAAATAAAACTTTATGTCGACTAAGTATTCGACTATTTTGTAATACGATATGCTTTATGAATTTACTTGTTTTGAAACACTATTTTGAAAGACGATTTGCATTTGTTTGCTCACGACTCCGTTCGTGCCTTATTATGACTTCGTTCGCCGGTTCCCGGGCCGGTTTTAATTCGTGCGCCCTATGATAATTCGGCCGTATGCTGTGTTACGGTTCCCAAGGCTTCGCCATAGGGCCGGGTTCCGTTTGGAGTTATGCTGTGATATGGCTCGGGATGCGATACGCTCACCGATGATTATGATTATGTTCGGGGATGTACGGAGATTTGAAACCTTCTGGTGTTATGCTGTGTGTGGCGCCAGCGTCGGAGTGGCGACCACGTTCTTAAGCGTTTGCATGATTTTACTTGCATAATATATATGTATATGATTTCGATACAGACTTTGACATCTGATTTGCTTTTGATTTCGATTCATATTTCTGTACTCCGTGCTTTGCATACTCAGTACATATTCCGTACTGACCCCCTCTCTCCGGGGGCTGCGTTTTATGCCCGCAGGTGCAGATCTTGGTGATCCTCCGCAGTAGGCTCCACTATTTGCTTTCTCGGAGTACTCTTATTCGATTCGGAGTCCACTCTTGGTACAGACTTCCCTACTCTGTATATATTTTGGATATTTGACAGTTTGGGTACGGCGGGGCCCTGTCTCGCCATATGTTATGTTTTGAATTCGTAGAGGCCTGTAGTCATCTTTGTGGGGTGAGGGTCCTATGTGTATACTGTATGATTTTGCTTTCGGGTCTTAAAGCGGTCTGTTTGATATGATGGCCCCAAATGGCCCTTCTGTATATATCTGTATTTTGACCGGCGATGCCTATTCCGCCGCTTTGTTTGAGTTTGATTTGATATGACCGCTTAAGACATATTTTCGATATAAAGTATACTTGATATAACTTTTGTAAAACTATGAAATCAGTTTGGATTTGGAAACGAATATGCGATCTGGTCTGGGTACCCAGGTAGGGTGCCAGTCGCGGCCCACGGGGCTGGGTCGTGACAAAGGGCGTAGGAGGTTTTTCCAACAATTGGCACACTTTCTATTTCAATTCTATTGAACAAAAAGTGGAAAACTTTAGGTGCGGATTCCGGGGAACCGAGTTGTCCCCGAGGCTCGTACCCAACCTATTACAACTAAGACATGCCATAGAAAGAAGGGTGAAGCCTTACATACCTCTTTCCGCTCCTTTAGCTATTCCAAATTCACGTCACAATTTCGTCAAAATCTGCGAATTGGTCATTTTTACCAAAACTTCCATTAGTATACTTAGAGTCAAAACCTTAAGGAAACATGTTTGCTACCGAAATTTCGGCAGCATTTCCCCTGTAAATATACCATCCTCGACATTCAATTTTGTCAAATCCTCATCAAACACAATCCGGGAATTCAAACCCGGCCAAACTATTAACATAACTCAACAATCGCACTAACAATTCACATATTTCCTTCAATATACATAATCTCCCAATTATCAATACTTCCAAAGTTATCAAACCTTTATTTGCGATATGAAATCTACGATGATTACAACTTCATTTTTATTATTGAATCCATGATAACAACAATCAAACACTACATAAAAATCAATTCGATTGTCCAACACAACAACACTACATTCGGCCACCATTATCAATCAACACAACAACCAAAATACTAACTAGCACTTGCTTACCATTTCTTCATGCTTCAACACATATACACTACTATACATACAATATACACGGCCATACACACACCATATACCTCACGGCCACAACACAACATCAATATTCTCCAAACTCATTCAATTTCCATTTTCCACATATCATTCACAACAATAACAACCAAACACTAGTTAAAACAATTGAAGCATGGCTCCTACACATACATATATGTACACGGCCATATACTATATTTATCTCCTTCATGAATTTCATCCATTTTTGCATACTACAACACATATAACCCATGTATAACACATAAAACAAGGTTAGAATTTACCTTTGTTCTTCAACTTCTCACTTGCTTATCTCTTGGCAACTTATATGATTTTGAATCTTTCTTGCTCCAACAACAACTCTACCTTGTTAAGCACCCTCCACTTAGTAGGAAATGATTTTTGGAAGAATTTTATCAATTTTTCCTTGTGGATCTTACTATGGCCGAATCTTGCTTGCCTTTGTCCTTCAAGTTTTCCTTCTTGAACCTTCTTGAATTGTAGAGTAGTAAATTAGTCTTCTTTTGCAAGACTTGAACACATTTATACACACAAATGGGCACATGGCCGGTCATGTGCCCCCTATTTTCCACTAATTTCTTTAAATTGTTCAAGATTATCCTTTAAGGCTTCAAATTTGCATAGTCTCTTGACTTGGTCAACTTTTGCCCACATGTGCATGTCTTGCAATATAATATAATCTCATGTCCCCTTTTTATGGTCTAAATCAATTGGCCAACATGGCCTTTTCATGAAGGCCTTGTGAAATTACCATTTTGCCCTTAGACCTTTGCGTGATTACCTTGAGTCATTTCATGAATTTCTTCCTTCACCCTTAATATTTCTCAATAATTCCGTGCTAATAATACCCATAAACAATATTCATAGTCCATTCATATTTAAAATAACCTTGAGAAATAGTCACTTCCTTAACTCCCCGCGATTACCTCAAACTATCCGAACGTTCAAAATGCGGGCTATAACAGTACCACCCGATCCATAAATGTTAGTGCTGAGGAATGTACAACCCGATCCATAAATGTTAGTGCCGAGGAACATACGACCCGATCCATATAAGTAAGTGCCGAGGAACGTACGACCCGATTCATTAAGATAGTGCCGAGGAACGTATGGCTCGATCCATAAATATTAGTGCCGAGGAACCTACGACCCGATCCAAATAATAAGTGCCGAGGAACGTACGACCCGATTCATATAAGATAGTGCCGAGGAACGTATGGCTAAATCCATAAATATTAGTGCCGAGGAACCTACAGCCAGATCCATATAAGTTAGTGCCGAGGAACGTACGACCCGATACATATAAGTTAAAGCCGAGGAATGTACAACCCGATCCATAAATGTTAGTGCCGAGGAACATACGACCCGATCCATAAATATTAGTGCCGAGGAACGTACGGCCCGATCCATACAAGTTAGTGCCGAGGAACGTACGGACCCATCCATAAATGTTAGTGCCGAGGAACATACGGCCCGATCTGTATAAGTTAGTACCGAGGAACGTACGGGCCGATCCATACAAGTTAGTGCCGAGGAAACCACGACCCGATCTATATAAGTTAGCGCCGAGGAACGTACGGGCCGATCCATATAAATTAGGGCCGAGGAACGTACCACCCGATACATATAAGTTAATGCCGAGGAACGTATGGCCCGATCCATAAATATTAGTGCCGAGGAACCTATGACCCGATCCATATAAGTAAGTGCCGAGGAACGTACGACCCGATCCATAAATATTAGTGCCGAGGAACCTACGGACCGATCCATATAAGTTAGTGCCGAGGAACGTACGGACCGATCCATATAAGTTAGTGCCGAGGAACGTACGACCCGATCCATAAAAGTAAGTGCCGAGGAACGTACGACCCGATTCATATAAGATAGTGCAGAGGAACATATTTCTACGAGTCATATTGCGAATTTCCCTTTATGCCCTTGGCCTTCCTCATTATTTCCACTTCTAAATTTTTCATAAGCAACTCATATGCCAAACAAAATAAAATATGGCCTTACTTGTTATCTTCCCGCGATTGTCTTAAATTATCCGAATGCGAAAAATGCGGGATATAACATTACGGCCCGATCCACATAAGTTAGTGTCGGGGAACGTACGACCCGATCCATATAAGTTAGTGCCGGGGAACGTATGGCCCGATCCATAAATGTTATTGTCGAGGAACGTACCACCCGATCCATAAATGTTAGTGCAGAGGAACGTACGACCCGATCCATAAATGTTAGTGCTAAGGAACGTACGACCCGATCCATATAAGTTTGTGCCGAGGAACGTACGGCCCGATCCATATAAGTTAGTGCCGGGGAACGTATGGCCCGATCCATAAATGTTATTGTCGAGGAACGTACGACCCGATCCATATAAGTTACTGTCGAGAAACGTACGGCCCGATCCATATAAGTTAGTGTCGAGGAACGTACAACCCGATCCATAAATGTTAGTGCTGAGGAATGTACAACCCGATCCATAAATGTTAGTGCCGAGGAACATACGACCCGATCCATATAAGTAAGTGCCGAGGAACGTACGACCCGATTCATATAAGATAGTGCCGAGGAACGTATGGCTCGATCCATAAATATTAGTGCCGAGGAACCTACGACCCGATCCATATAAGTAAGTGCCATGGAACGTACGACCCGATTCAGATAAGATAGTGCCGAGGAACGTATGGCTCGATCCATAAATATTAGTGCCGAGGAACCTACAGCCCGATCCATATAAGTTAGTGTCGAGGAACGTACGACCCGATACATATAATTTAAAGCCGAGGAACGTACGGCTCGATCCAATAAGTTAGTGCCGAGGAACATACGCCCCGATCCATATAAGTTAGTGCTGAGGAAAGTACGGCCCGATCTATACAAGTTAGTGCCGAGGAACGTACGGACCGATCCATAAATGTTAGTGCCGAGGAACATACGGCCCGATCTATATAAGTTAGTGCCGAGGAACGTACGGGCCGATCCATACAAGTTAGTGCCGAGGAAAGCATGACCCGATCTATATAAGTTAGCGCCGAGGAACGTATGGGCCGATCCATATAAATTAGGGCCGAGGAACGTACCACCCGATACATATAAGTTAATGCCGAGAAACGTATGGCCCGATCCATACATATTAGTGTCGAGGAACCTAAGACCCGATCCATATAAGTAAGTGCCGAGGAACGTACGACCCGATCCATAAATATTAGTGCCGAGGAACCTACGGCCCGATCCATAAATATTAGTGCCGAGAAACCTACGGCCCGATCCATATAAGTTAGAGCCGTGGAACGTACGACCCGATCCATAAAAGTAAGTGCCGAGGAACGTACGACCCGATTCATATAAGATAGTGCCGAGGAACGTATGGCCCGATCCATAAATATTAGTGTCGAGGAACCTACGGCCCAATCCATATAAGTTAGTGCCGAGGAACGTACGACCCGATCCATATAAGTAAGTACCGAGTAACGTACGATCCGATTCATATAATATAGTGCCGAGAAACGTATGGCCCGATCCATAAATATTAGTGCGGAGGAACCTACGGCCCGATCTATATAAGTTAGTGCCGAGGATCGTACGACCCGATCTATATAAGTTAGTGCCGGGGAACGTATGGCCCGATCCATAAATGTTATTGTCGAGGAACATACGACCCGATCCATATAAGTTAGTACCGAGTAACGTACGGGCCGATCCATATAAGTTAGTGCCGAGGAACTTACCACCCGATCCATAAATGTTAGTGCCGAGGAACATACGGCCCGATCCATATATGTTAGTGCTGAGGAACTTACCACCCGATCCATAAATGTTAGTGCTGAGGAATATACAACCCGATCCATACATGTTAGTGCCGAGGAACATACGACCCGATCCATATAAGTAAGTACCGAGGAACGTACGACCCGATTCATATAAGTTAGTGCCGAGGAACGTATGGCCCGATCCGTAAATGTTAGTGTCGAGGAACTTACGGCCCGACCCATACAAGTTAGTGCCAAGGAACGTACGACCCGATACATATAAGTTAATGTCGAGGAACGTACGGCTCGATCCAATAAGTTAGTGCCAAGGAACATACGACCCGATCAATATACGTTAGTGCCGAGGAACGTACCACCCGATCCATAAATGTTAGTGCCGAGGAACGTACGGCCCGATCCATATAAATTAGTGCCGAGGAACGTACGACCCGATACATATTAGTTAGTGCCGAGGAACGTACGGCCCGATCCATACAAGTTAGTGCCGAGGAACGTACGGCCCGATCCATATAATGTTTGTGTTGAGGAACGTACGACCCGATACATAAATGTTAGTGCTGAGGAACGTACGACCCGATTCATATAAGTTAGTGCCGAGGAACGTACGGCCCGATCCACATAAGTTAGTGTCGGGGAACGTACGACCCGATCCACATAAGTTAGTGCCGGGGAACGTATGGCCCGATCCATAAATGTTATTGTCGAGGAACGTACCACCCGATCCATAAATGTTAGTGCAGAGGAACGTACGACGCGATCCATAAATGTTAGTGCTAAGGAACGTACGACCCGATCCATATAAGTAAGTGCCGTGGAACGTACGACCCGATTCATATAAGATAGTGCTGAGGAACGTATGGCTCAATCCATAAATATTAGTGCCGAGGAACCTACAGCCCGATCCATATAAGTTAGTGCCGAGGAACGTACGACCCGATACATATAAGTTAAAGCCGAGGAACGTACGGCTCGATCCAATAAGTTAGTGCCGAGGAACATACGGCCCGATCCATATAAGTTAGTGCTGAGGAACGTACGACCCGATCCATACAAGTTAGTGCTGAGGAACGTACGGACCGATCCATAAATGTTAGTGCCAAGGAACATACGGCCCGATCTATATAAGTTAGTGCCGAGGAACGTACGGGCCGATCCATACAAGTTAGTGCCGAGGAAAGCACGACCCGATCTATATAAGTTAGCGCCGAGGAACGTACGGGCTGATCCATACAAATTAGGGTCGAGGAACGTACCACCCGATACATATAAGTTAATGCCGAGGAACGTATGGCCCGATCCATAAATACTAGTGCCGAGGAACCTACGACCCGATCCATATAAGTAAGTGCCGAGGAATGTACGACCCGATCCATAAATATTAGTGCCGAGGAACCTACGGCCCGATCCATAAATATTAGTGCCGAGCAACCTACGGCCCGATCCATATAAGTTAGTGCCGAGGAACGTACGACCCGATCCATAAAAGTAAGTGCCGAGGAACGTACGACCCGATTCATATAAGATAGTGCCGAGGAACATATTTCTACGAGTCATATTGCGAATTTCCCTTTATGCCCTTGGCCTTCCTCATTATTTCCACTTCTAAATTTTTCATAAGCAACTCATATGCCAAACAAAATAAAATATGGCCTTACTTGTTATCTTCCCGCGATTGTCTTAAATTATCCGAATGCGAAAAATGCGGGATATAACATTACGGCCCGATCCACATAAGTTAGTGTCGGGGAACGTACGACCCGATCCACATAAGTTAGTGCCGGGGAACGTATGGCCCGATCCACAATTGTTATTGTCGAGGAACGTACCACCCGATCCATAAATGTTAGTGCAGAGGAACGTACGACCCGATCCATAAATGTTAGTGCTAAGGAACGTACGACCCGATCCATATAAGTTAGTGCCGAGGAACGTACGGCCCGATCCATATAAGTTAGTGCCGGGGAACGTATGGCCCGATCCATAAATGTTATTGTCGAGGAACGTACGACCCGATCCATATAAGTTAGTGTCGAGAAACGTACGGCCCGATCCATATAAGTTAGTGTCGAGGAACGTACCACCCGATCCATAAATGTTAGTGCTGAGGAATGTACAACCCGATCCATAAATGTTAGTGGCGAGGAACATACGACCCGATCCATATAAGTAAGTGCCGAGGAACGTACGACCCGATTCATATAAGATAGTGCCGAGGAACGTATGGCTCGATCCATAAATATTAGTGCCGAGGAACCTACGACCCGATCCATATAAGTAAGTGCCATGGAACGTACGACCCGATTCATATAAGATAGTGCCGAGGAACGTATGGCTCGATCCATAAATATTAGTGCCGAGGAACCTACAGCCCGATCCATATAAGTTAGTGTCGAGGAACGTACGACCCGATACATATAATTTAAAGCCGAGGAACGTACGGCTCGATCCAATAAGTTAGTGCCGAGGAACATACGGCCCGATCCATATAAGTTAGTGCTGAGGAACGTACGGCCCGATCTATACAAGTTAGTGCCGAGGAACGTACGGACCGATCCATAAATGTTAGTGCCGAGGAACATACGGCCCGATCTATATAAGTTAGTGCCGAGGAACGTACGGGCCGATCCATACAAGTTAGTGCCGAGGAAAGCATGACCCGATCTATATAAGTTAGCGCCGAGGAACGTATGGGCCGATCCATATAAATTAGGGCCGAGGAACGTACCACCCGATACATATAAGTTAATGCCGAGGAACGTATGGCCCGATCCATAAATATTAGTGCCGAGGAACCTACGACCCAATTCATATAAGTAAGTGCCGAGGAACGTACGACCCGATCCATAAATATTAGTGCCGAGGAACCTACGGCCCGATCCATAAATATTAGTGCCGAGAAACGTACGGCCCGATCCATATAAGTTAGTGCCGTGGAACATACGACCCGATCCATAAAAGTAAGTGCCGAGGAACGTACGACCCGATTCATATAAGATAGTGCCGAGGAACGTATGGCCCTATCCATAAATATTAGTTTCGAGGAACCTACGGCCTGATCCATATAAGTTAGTGCCGAGGAATGTACGACCCGATCCATATAAGTAAGTACCGAATAACGTACGACCCGATTCATATAATATAGTGCCGAGAAACGTATGGCCCGATCCATAAATATTAGTGCGGAGGAACCTACGGCCCGATCCATATAAGTTAGTGCCGAGGATCGTACAACCCGATCTATATAAGTTAGTGCCGGGGAACGTATGGCCCGATCCATAAATGTTATTGTCGAGGAACATACGACCCGATCCATATAAGTTAGTGCCGAGTAACGTACGGGCCGATCCATATAAGTTAGTGCCGAGGAACTTACCACCCGATCCATAAATGTTAGTGCCGAGGAACATACGGCCCGATCCATATATGTTAGTGCTGAGGAACTTACCACCCGATCCATAAATGTTAGTGCTGAGGAATATACAACCCGATCCATACATGTTAGTGCCGAGGAACATACGACCCGATCCATATAAGTAAGTGCCGAGGAACGTACGACCCGATTCATATAAGTTAGTGCCGAGGAATGTATGGCCCGATCCGTAAATGTTAGTGTCGAGGAACTTACAGCCCGACCCATACAAGTTAGTGCCAAGGAACGTACGACCCGATACATATAAGTTAATGCCGAGGAGCGTACGGCTCGATCCAATAAGTTAGTGCCGAGGAACTTACCACCCGATCCATAAATGTTAGTGCCGAGGAACATACGGCCCGATCCATATATGTTAGTGCTGAGGAACTTACCACCCGATCCATAAATGTTAGTGCTGAGGAATATACAACCCGATCCATACATGTTAGTGCCGAGGAACATACGACCCGATCCATATAAGTAAGTGCCGAGGAACGTACGACCCGATTCATATAAGATAGTGCCGAGGAACGTATGGCTCGATCCATACAAGTAAGTGCCGAGGAACCTACAGCCCGATCCATATAAGTTAGTGCCAAGGAACGTACGACCCGATACATATAAGTTAATGCCGAGGAACGTACCACCCGATCCATAAATGTTAGTGCCGAGGAACGTACGGCAAGATCCATATAAATTAGTGCCGAGGAACGTACGACCCGATACATATTAGTTAGTGCCGAGGAACGTACGGCCCGATCCATACAAGTTAGTGCCGAGGAACGTACGACCCGATCCATATAATGTTTGTGTTGAGGAACGTACGACCAGATACATAAATGTTAGTGCTGAGGAACGTACGACCCGATTCATATAAGTTAGTGCCGAGGAACGTACGGCCCGATCCACATAAGTTAGTGTCGGGGAACGCACGACCCGATCCACATAAGTTAGTGCCGGGGAACGTATGGCCCGATCCATAAATGTTATTGTCGAGGAACGTACCACCCGATCCATAAATGTTAGTGCAGAGGAACGTACGACGCGATCCATAAATGTTAGTGCTAAGGAACGTACGACCCGATCCATATAAGTTAGTGCCGAGGAACGTACGACCCGATCCATATAAGTTAGTGCCGGGGAACGTATGGCCCGATCCATAAATGTTATTGTCGAGGAACGTATGACCCGATCCATATAAGTTAGTGTCGAGAAACGTACGGCCCGATCCATATAAGTTAGTGTCGAGGAACGTACCACCCGATCCATAAATGTTAGTGCTGAGGAATGTACAACCCGATCCATAAATGTTAGTGCCGAGGAACATACGACCCGATCCATAGAAGTAAGTGCCGAGGAACGTACGACCCGATTCATATAAGATAGTGCCGAGGAACGTATGGCTCGATCCATAAATATTAGTGCCGAGGAACCTACGACCCGATCCATATAAGTAAGTGCCGTGGAACGTACGACCCGATTCATATAAGATAGTGCCGAGGAACGTATGGCTCAATCCATAAATATTAGTGCCGAGGAACCTACAGCCTGATCCATATAAGTTAGTGCCGAGGAACGTACGACCCGATACATATAAGTTAAAGCCGAGGAACGTACGACTCGATCCAATAAGTTAGTGCCGAGGAACATACGGCTCGATCCATATAAGTTAGTGCTGAGGAACGTACGGCTCGATCCATACAAGTTAGTGCCGAGGAACGTACGGACCGATCCATAAATGTTAGAGCCGAGGAACATACGGCCCAATCTATATAAGTTAGTGCCGAGGAACGTACGGGCCGATCCATACAAGTTAGTGCCGAGGAAAGCACGACCCGATCTATATAAGTTATCGTCGAGGAACGTACGGGCCGATCCATATAAATTAGGGCTGAGGAACGTACCACCCGATACATATAAGTTAATGCCGAGGAACGTATGGCCCGATCCTTAAATATTAGTGCCGAGGAACCTACGGCCCGATCCATATAAGTTAGTGCCGAGGATCGTACGACCCGATCTATATAAGTTAGTGCCGGGGAACGTATGGCCCGATCCATAAATGTTATTGTCGAGGAACATACGACCCGATCCATATAAGTTAGTGCCGAGAAACATACGGGCCGATCCATATAAGTTAGTGCCGAGGAACTTACCACCCGATCCATAAATGTTAGTGCCGAGGAACATACGGCCCGATCCATATATGTTAGTGCCGAGGAACTTACCACCCGATCCATAAATGTTAGTGCTGAGGAATATACAACCCGATCCATTCATGTTAGTGCCGAGGAACATACGACCAGATCCATATAAGTAAGTGCCGAGGAACGTACGACCCGATTCATATAAGTTAGTGCCGAGGAACGTACGGCCCGATCCGTAAATGTTAGTGACGAGGAACTTACGGCCCGACCCATATAAGTTAGTGCCAAGGAACGTACGACCCGATACATATAAGTTAATGCCGAGGAACGTACGGCTCGATCCAATAAGTTAGTGCCAAGGAACATACGGCCCGATCAATATTACTTAGTGCCGAGGAACGTACCACCCGATCCATAAATGTTAGTGTCAGAGGAACGTACGGCCCGATCCATATAAATTAGTGCCGAGGAACGTACGACCCGATACATATTAGTTAGTGCCGAGGAACGTACGGCCCGATCTATACAAGTTAGTGCCGAGGAACGTACGGCCCGATCCATATAATGTTTGTGTTGAGGAACGTACGACCCGATACATAAAAGTTAGTGCTGAGGAACCTACGACCCGATTCATATAAGTTAGTGCCGACGAACGTATGGCCCGATCCACATAAGTTAGTGTCGGGGAACGTACGGCCCGATCCACATAAGTTAGTGCCGGGGAACGTATGGCCCGATCCATAAATGTTATTGTCGAGGAACGTACCACCCGATCCATAAATGTTAGTGCAGAGGAACGTACGACCCGATCCATAAATGTTAGTGCTAAGGAACGTACGACCCGATCCATATAAGTTAGTGGCGAGGAACGTACGGCCCGATCCATATAAGTTAGTGCCGGGGAACGTATGGCCCGATCCATAAGTGTTATTGTCGAGAAACGTACGACCCGATCCATATAAGTTAGTGTCGAGAAACGTACGTCCCGATCCATATAAGTTAGTGTCGAGGAACGTACCACCCGATCCATAAATGTTAGTGCCTAGGAATGTACAACCCGATCCATAAATGTTAGTGCCGAGGAACATACGACCCGATCCATATAAGTAAGTGCCGAGGAACGTACGACCCGATTCATATAAGACAGTGCCGAGGAACGTATGGCTCGATCCATAAATATTAGTGCCGAGGAACCTACGACCCGATCCATATAAGTAAGTGCCGAGGAACGTACGACCCGATTCATATAAGATAGTGCCGAGGAACGTATGGCTCAATCCATAAATATTAGTGCCGAGGAACCTACAGCCCGATCCATATAGGTTAGTGCCAAGGAACGTACGACCCGATACATATAAGTTAAAGCCGAGGAACGTACGGCTCGATCCAATAAGTTAGTGCCGAGGAACATACGGCCCGATCCATATAAGTTAGTGCTGAGGAACGTACGGCCCGATCCATACAAGTTAGTGCCGAGGAACGTACGGACCGATCCATACAAGTTAGTGCCGAGGAACATACGGCCCGATCTATATAAGTTAGTGCCGAGGAACGTACGGGCCGATCCATACAAGTTAGTGCCGAGGAAAGCACGACCCGATCTATATAAGTTAGCGCCGAGGAACGTTCGGGCCGATCCATTAAAATTAGGGCCGAGGAACGTACCACCCGATACATATAAGTTAATGCCGAGGAACGTATGTCCCGATCCATAAATATTAGTGCCGAGGAACCTACGACCCGATCCATATAAGTAAGTGCCGAGGAACGTAAGACCCGATCCATAAATATTAGTGCCGAGGAACCTACAGCCCGATCCATAAATATTAGTGCCGAGGAACCTACGGCCCGATCCATATAAGTTAGTGCCGAGGAACGTACGACCCGATCCATAAAAGTAAGTGCCGAGGAACCTACGACCCGATTCATATAAGATAGTGCCGAGGAACATATGGCCCGATCCATAAATATTAGTGCCGAGGAACCTACGGCTCGATCCATATAAGTTAGTGCCGAGGAACGTACGACCCGATTCATATAAGATAGTGCCGAGGAACGTATGGCTCGATCCATACAAGTAAGTGCCGATGAACCTACAGCCCGATCCATATAAGTTAGTGCCGAGGAACGTACGACCCGATACATATAAGTTAAAGCTGAGGAACGTACGACTCGATCCAATAAGTTAGTGCCGAGGAACATACGGCCCGATCCATATAAGTTAGTGCCGAGGAACGTACGACTCGATTAAATAAGTTAGTGCCGAGGAACCTACAACCCGATCCATATAAGTTAGTGCCGAGGAACGTACGGCCCGATCCATACAAGTTAGTGTCGAGGAACGTACGGACCGATGCATAAATGTTAGTGCCGAGGAACATACGACCCGATCTATATAAGTTAGTGTCGAGGAACGTACGGGCCGATCCATACAAGTTAGTGCCGAGGACGTACGGGCCGATCCATATAAATTAAGGCCGAGGAACGTACCACCCGATACATATAAGTTAATACCGAGGAAAGTATGGCCCGATCCATAAATATTAGTTCTGAGGAACCTACGACCCGATCCATATAAGTAAGTGCCGAGGAACGTACGACCCTATCCATAAATATTAGTGCCGAGGAACCTACGGCCCGATCCACAAATATTAGTGCCGAGGAACCTACGGTCCCGATCCATATAAGTTAGTGCCGAGGAACGTACGACCCGATCCATAAAAGTAAGTGTCGAGGAACGTACGACCCGATTCATATAAGTTAGTGCCGAGGAACTTACCACCCGATCCATAAATGTTATTGCCGAGGAACATACGGCCCGATCCATATATGTTAGTGCCGAGGAACTTACCACCCGATCCATAAATGTTAGTGCTGAGGAATATACAACCCGATCCATACATGTTAGTGCCGACGAACATACGACCCGATCCATATAAGTAAGTGCCGAGGAACGTACGACCCGATTCATATAAGTTAGTGCGGAGGAACGTATGGCCCGATCCGTAAATGTTAGTGTCGACGAACTTACGGCCCGACTCATATAAGTTAGTGCCGAGGAACGTACGACCCGATACATATAAGTTAATGCCGAGGAACATACGGCTCGATCCAATAAGTTAGTGCCAAGGAACATACGGCCCGATCAATATAAGTTAGTGCCGAGGAACGTACCACCCAATCCATAAATGTTAGTGCCGAGGAACCTACGGCCCGATCCATATAAATTAGTGTCGAGGAACGTACGACCCGATACATATAAGTTAGTGCCGAGGAACGTACGGCCCGATCCATACATGTTAGTGCCGAGGAACGTACGACCCGATCCATAAATGTTAGTGCCGAGGAACATACGGCCCGATCTATATAAGTTAGTGCCGAGGAACGTACGGGCCGATCCATACAAGTTAGTGCCGAGGAAAGCACGACCCGATCCATATAAGTTAGCGCCGTGGAACGTACGGGCCGATCCATATAAGTTAGGGCCGAGGAACGTACCACCCGATCTATACATGTTAGTGCAGAGGAACGTACGACCCGATCCATATATGTTAGTTCTAAGGAACGTATGACCCGATCCATATAAGTTAGTGCCGAGGAACGTACGGCCCGATCCATATAAGTTAGTGCCGGGGAACGTATGGCCCGATCCAAAAATGTTATTGTCGAGGAACGTACGACCCGATCCATATAAGTTAGTGTCGAGAAACGTACGGCCCGATCCATTTTAGTTAGTGTCGAGGAACGTACCACCCGATCCATAAATGTTAGTGCTGTTGAATGTACAACCCGATCCATAAATGTTAGTGCCGAGGAACATACGACCCGATCCATAAATATTAGTGCCGAGGAACGTACGACCCGATTCATATAAGTTATTCCCGAGGAACGTATGGCCCAATCCATAAATGTTAGTGTCGAGGAACTTACGGCCCAATCCATATAAGTTAGTGCCGAGAAACGTACGACCCGATACATATAAGTTAATGCCGAGGAATGTACGGCTCGATCAAATAAGTTAGTGTCGAGAAACGTACGGCCTGATCCATATAAGTTAGTGTCGAGGAACGTACCACCCGATCCATAAATGTTAGTGCTGAGGAATGTACAACCCGATCCATAAATTTTAGTGCCGAGAAACATACGAACCGATCCATAAATATTAGTGCCGAGGAACGTACGACCCGATTCATATAAGTTAGTGCCGAGGAACGTATGGCCCAATCCATAAATGTTAGTGTCGAGGAACTTACGGCCCAATCCATATAAGTTAGTGCCGAGAAATGTACGACCTGATACATATAATTTAATGCCGAGGAACGTATGGCTCAATCCATAAATATTAGTGCCGAGGAACCTACAGCCCGATCCATATAAGTTAGTGCCGAGGAACGTACGACCCGATACATATAAGTTAAAGCCGAGGAACGTACGGCTCGATCCAATAAGTTAGTGCCGAGGAACATACGGCCCGATCCATATAAGTTAGTGCTGAGGAACGTACGGCCCGATCCATACAAGTTAGTGCCGAGGAACGTACGGACCGATCCATGAATGTTAATGCCGAGGAACATAAGGCCCGATCTATATAAGTTAGTGCCGAGGAACGTACGGGCCGATCCATACATGTTAGTGCCGAGGAAAGCACGACCCGATCTATATAAGTTAGCGCCGAGGAACGTTCGGGCCGATCCATATAAATTAGGGCCGAGGAACGTACCACCCGATACATATAAGTTAATGCCGAGGAACGTATGGCCCGATCCATAAATATTAGTGCCAAGGAACCTACGACCCGATCCATATAAGTAAGTGCCGAGGAACGTAGGACCCGATCCATAAATATTAGTGCCGAGGAACCTACGGTCCGATCCATAAATATTAGTGCCGAGGAACCTACGGCCCGATCCATATAAGTTAGTGGCGAGGAACGTACGACCCGATCCATAAAAGTAAGTGCCGAGGAACGTACGACCCGATTCATATAAGATAGTGCCGAGGAACGTATGGACCGATCCATAAATATTAGTGCCGAGGAACCTACGGCTCGATCCATATAAGTTAGTGCCGAGGAACGTACGACCCGATTCATATAAGATAGTGCCGAGGAACGTATGGCTCGATCCATACAAGTAAGTGCCGAGGAACCTACAGCCCGATCCATATAAGTTAGTGCCGAGGAACGTACGACCCGATACATATAAGTTAATGCCGAGGAACGTACGACTCGATCCAATAAGTTAGTGCCGAGGAACATACGGCCCGATCCATATAAGTTAGTGCTGAGGAACGTACGGCCCGATCCATACAAGTTAGTGCCAAGGAACGTACGGACCGATCCATAAATGTTAGTGCCGAGGAACATACGGCCCGATCTATATAAGTTAGTGCCGAGGAACGTACGGGCCGATCCATACAAGTTAGTGCTGAGGAACGTACGGGCCGATCCATATAAATTAGGGCCGAGGAACGTGTTACACCCCGTAAGAGTATGTGCTATTTTAATTAAGACAAGAAAGAATGAGTTAAGAAAGTTCAAGGAAAGTTAATCGAGTTAGTAAGAATATCGTTATATATATGGTTGCCTTAAGTATCCCGAGGTGACATCGTAACCTAAAGGATTTGAAATCACGTTATGAGCGTATATGAGGTAATGTGAGTGCCCTTTTAAAGTATTTGAGATTATTAGTAATGATATAGAAGATGGATAAAAGATATGAATATATTTTTGCGATTGGAGTTTCGTCGAAGCTTCGTAAGTTCTCCAGTTACGTTTAAGGTTATGGTGATTCTCCGGACCCTTCGAGACGTGTATGGATTGTTATGTATGTATATGGGTATGTATATGTATGTATAAGAGGTTACATGAGAGTTGGAAGAGGATTAGAAGATAAACGAATCTAAACAAAATGAATCGGAACAACTTCAGTAAAATCTCGGACCAGATTTTTAGCCCATATTGTTGGGGGCATAACTCCTAGTATATGAGGAGTTTTAAGGTGTTTCAAAATCCTAAAATGAAGTTCATCGAGTCTAGTTTCCAACGCTACAAACCGCTCGTCAAAATGGTATTTGGATAAGGAAATATGGACGATGCAATTTGGGCGGGCAAGGCAGCAAGTTTGGACCCGACCCAAACACTAATGTTTCGGCCCATGAGGCCCATTAACGTTAATATATATGGAAAATTCACTTGTGGGCTGATCATTTTCAGCTAATATCCTCCAAAAACATTAGAGAGAGAGAGAGAGATCCTAGGCTAAGGAAGCCATTTTGATCAAAATCCGAGCTCCGAATCCCGAAGCTCATGAAGAGAAAAACGTTGTACGTTGCGTTGCCTTCAATTTGAGATAAATATTGGTCTTGGGGGATGAAATTTTCGTGGTGGAGCTTCTGATAAGGTATTTATAAAATTCCTTTTATGTTATTAAAGTGTTTATTTAGAGTTTTAACGAATTAGAACAGAGAAAACAACATTATAAACTCGTTTGTTGTTTTGTTGAAATTTATGGGTGAGGGGCTGTTTTAATTGAAATTGATGGAATGATTTGAATTAATATTTTGGTTGTTGTAATCATGGATATGTGAGGAGAGTGAAGGAATTTAATGGTTAGAGTTGGAGTTAAATTGTTGTGGGTTGTTGTAAGGATTATAGAGATAATAATGTGGTTTTATTGCACATGAGTAGATGATGTGGTGTCGAGTGGCTGCTGTTGTATTTCCCTGAAATTTTCTGAAAATATTGCATGAAATAAGGTATAAGAAGTGCATATGGGCTGCTTGGTGTATTGCAAGTGTTCGTTAGAATTTCGGGCATCGTTATGTTACAGTTGGGGGCTGTTTTGATATGTTGTTGTTCTTGTTGAAATAAAAGAATTGAAGATATGGTTGTGTCCATATGTTATTGTTGGTATTTCTGTGTCAACAGGAGAGCAATTGGAAATTCGGATAGACGAGTTTATAGGGGAAATGCTGCCCAAATTTTTGTAGACAAGTGATGAGTTAAAGATTGAATACCAAAAGCCTTATAGTTAACAATTGGTAAAAATGACCATTTGTAGGTTTTGGGCGAAACGGAGATTGAGTTTGGACAAGCGTAAGTAGCGCGAAAGGTATGTAAAGCTTATCCTTTCCTTCTTTGGCATGCCCTAGGTCTACTAGGTTGAGATTTCGGCCTCGGGAACCATCTTGCTCATCGTAACCCGAGATTAGTTTTCGTTACTATTCATTCAATGGAATTGAATTATAAAAGGTGCATTTTACTAGAAAAGTGGTTGGACTTCCAAAACGTTTACAAATGTAACCCGATCGTTCTAAAACTTTCTTGGATGACTCCGTAGAGTCTAATGGGCGTGATTCTCGTCCGCCGCCTCGACTTGGCCCGAGGTGGGCCCGCTATCCCCGATGCCTCTCTTATTGTTTTGTTTGTCTTATTCCCGTACGGTAAGTCAAGGGAACTCATGGTTATTGTTCCGACTACTAAACGGGAGATATTTTATCTATCCCGAGACGGATTTTAATGATTATTGACCCAATTGTGGGGACCGAAACCCTGACATGTGATGTACGGCTTTAGCCAATGTACTCTTGTCCGGAGTTCGCAGGTAACTCCTGGTTATTATGTTGTTCACTATATGATAGGTGTTATGACCACTTTCATGAGCATTATAAAATGTTTTTGACATCTAAAGCGTTTTTAAAAATCTTACCCTGAGATTCTGGACAAACTACTTATTTTCTTTATTTTCCGATATACGATTTTGGTATACCTGAGTCCTGTGTGATGCATGATCCTGGCATGTGTGATTATGTTTGGAAAGTGATAATTTGGCATTTTGTCTGGTTATCTTCTGTGTTACCGAGTCCCGGGCCGGTTATGTGAATATGCGCATATGTGATATTGGCCGCTGGACCCTCGACCGCGGCCTGCCCGACATTGACTGCTGGACCCTTGACCGCGTCATGCCGGACATGTGGCATTGATTGCTGGACCCTTGACCGTGTCTGCCGCACTTGTGATTATGCCGACATAGACCGTTGGACCCTTGACCGCGGTATGTCGAACTTGTGATAGAAAACCGCTGGATACTTGACCGCGGTATGTGTGATTGTGACCGCTGGACTTATGGCCGCGGAAATTGTGCGTTGATTCTTCTATGTGTGTGAAACAAAGATGTTTTCCAAAAGAAAGCAAACATTTTGTCATCCCGATTGCCGTGTTGATTTCTCCGGAACTTCTTTTGCCTGTTGTACGTCGGATACGACTCCTTAGTATGCTGGCTATTGTGCTCGCTTTCTATATATCGTATTTCAGTTGTGACTTTGCTTTCTGTGTTGTATGCTTTACATACTCAGTACATATTTCGTACTGACCCCCTCTTTTTGGGGGGCTGCGTTTCATTTCGCGCAGGTACTCCCAGGTGAGTTGAAGACAGTATAGAAGATGTTCCAGTGCAGATGGCAAGCTCCATTTGTTCCCGGAGTGCTGCCGAGTCAGAGTTGGTATGTTATGCTTTCTGGATTACGTTAGAGACTTTGCAGACAGCGTCGTGGGTATTGGTTGTCAGTCTGTAAGCGGCTCCGTCAGGCAAAATGTCGGTCTGTGTTATGTACTGAATTTTGTATGATTATTGATTCATTATGCTTGGAAGCTACGTGAAAGAATATTTCTGGAAAAAAAAAATTACGATGTATTTCATCTCATTTGATTTGAAAAGTTTCACATGATTTTATGTGCAGCAAGAGTCTGAGGGTTCGCTCGGCCCTAGGTAAGGGTCGGGTGCCCATCACACCCTAGCGGAATTAGGGTGTGACAAAGTGGTATCAGAGCAGGTCTGTCCTAGGGGTTGTCTGCAAAGCCGTGTCTAGTAGAGTCTTGTTTATCGGTGTGTTGTGCACCACATCGATAAACAGGAGGCTACAGGGTATTTAGGGTGTTACCTTTCTTTGGATCTTAGATCGTGTGATAGAGCCAGCCATAAGAAATGAAATTCCTCTTACTAACCTTTGATTTCAGCTGAAGAATGATATCGACAAAAGAAAGTGACCGATGATATTGGAAGCTACACAATACGCAAGTAAGTTATGGTATGAAAGAGGCGTGTCGGGTAAGGTAAGAATATTGGAATTTGATTGAAATGTGAGATTTGAGGATGAAAGAGAAGGTGGATAGAAAAGTACAACAGAACAGATAGTTAAAGGATCAGGTACGTCTCGAGGTGCCATATGTGAGGTAAGTCCCGACACCTTTATACTTTTATTTGAAATTGTTAGCCCTGTGTGGCTATGATACGATGTGATATGATGTGTATATACGTATGTGTGTTGGCCCTATGAGGCATGGTCGGTATTTCCTGCGTGCAGGTTTTGGGATAGTAAGAAATACAGAGGAACCTCTGCCCAAACTTTTTTCCAGAAATATGAATAGGAAAATGAGATATAAGTTCTTAGCATGTTTTGAAAGTCGATACCGATAGGGAAAATCTATTATGTTGGGTTAAATTCTAAGAGATACCCTCCATGTCATTCGTAAGAAGCATCATCCTTACTTGGGAAATTTTATTTTGGGAAAGCATATATGATCAGCAAATTTAATTTCTGGAGATCATTTCAGGAGGGATTGGGGACCCAGGTGAACCTGAGTAAAGGGGCGATAGAAGAGTTGAGTCAAAAATAGAGAAACGACACGAGATAATATGCTTGAAGTGTTATAAGTAGGATTAAGGGAAATTGCGAAATGGTTTAAGTGAGATGGTCAGAACGAGCTAGTTACTAGAAGACAGTGAATTTAAAGAGAACGAGCAAGAAGAACTCGACTTAAGCTTCAAGTATAGATGGATATGGTAAGTTGCAGTTGATTAAGGAGGTAGCTAAATCGTGTCTACTATATTTGGAAGATCAATATTAACAGATGTCAGGTGGAGAATGGCATTAGTCTAAGTAAAGAAAGGCACAACATGATAGATGAGTTCAAGTTACAAGTGAATCGTTATAAGATCACCAGAAGCAGTATAATTATGTAGGACTAATTTGACATTCGGGGACGAATGTTCCTAAGGGGGGGAGGATGTTACACCCCGTAAGAGTCTGTGCTATTATAATTAAGACAAGAAAGTGTTATGTCCCGTGTTTTCGTATAATGGGAAATCGAGAAATAAGTAAGACTTGTATGTTATAAGGAAATATTTTGATTCTAGTTGACATGACTATGTTGGTTATGAAATCATTAATGTTAAGACATCGGGGAAGGCCGAGGGTAAATTTGGAATTTCGGAAATTAATTTCGGAAATTTCAAAACGGGACTTTTAATGAATTGGGCCAAGAAATTAGAACACAAAATTGAGGCCCAAGTCCAATAGGGTAGCCGGCCATGGCATGGCCCAAGAACCATTTTAAGTGGTCATGTGATTATCACATGACCCTTAATCAATATATATCCACATTCTCTTTGGAATTATCAAGAAACCAAACAAAACAAAAAAAACATTGAAGAACACCCATTTGAAGCTCTCGGCCGAACCCTTTAAGGGGGAGAAAGAAAAAAAATTCTAGCCTTGTTTTAATCCTAAAAATCGTGTCCTTGTTGTAGTTATAACTAGCGCAAGACGCTCTTCAACGTGATACAATTTATTTAGAGGAAGAATCACGTTTGCGACAAGTCGGATTTTCAAGAAAAGGTAAGAATTTTGTTACTTTAATGTTATGGAATTGGTATGAATATGTTAAGGATTAACAATAGACGAGAATCCCGTAACTTTTGTCACGACCCAACCCCGTGGGCCGTGACCAGTGCCCGAGCTGGGCACCTATACGTACCCGATACCCCAAATTAGCATATTAACAGAATAATAATATAATAATAATATTAGTGGTCGCTACAGAATTTAGCAGAAAAGCAGACTTGGCACACATAGGCCGATAAGGCCATCACAGAACAGAATATCCCAAACATATGTACAGAACCCACACAGATGTATCCACAGACCTCTACAGAACATATCATAATCTTAAGACGGGACAGGGCCCCGTCATACCCTGAACTCAGTACATATCCAGATAGCAGTGACAGACTGTACCAAAAGATGGGCTCTGTAGAAGAGAGCGCCCCAAATAGCAGAAATAGGATCCTAAACGTGTGGATCAGCGAACCTGTCGTCAGTACCTGCGCGGCATGAAAACGCAGCCCCCGAAGAAAGGGGGTCAGTACGAAATATGTACTGAATATGTAAAGCGGAATCACATAAGTCAAATCATAATGGTTACAGAAAATGAGTACAGAATCCAGAGTGTCAAATGCATATTTCCAAAACAGACAGAATGCGTACAGAAACATATGTCATATCATATCATATCCGGTCCCTGACACGGGACTCGGCAGACAGAATGTGGCCACCCTCCCTACGCTGGTGCCACTATACAGAGGAATCAGAAAAAGGGGCGTGGCCCCGTATCATATAATGTCATATCAAAATGGCCATACAGATCAGATCAGAATAGTCGGACATGGCACATCATACTCCACAGACCCATGTACGCGTATACCTGCCCCCTCACATCGGGACGCGGCGAACAATGCAGAGAATTACGCTTGACAACATATCCTGGCCCGGGCTCAGTGTGGGAAACATTGGGACATCCACGAATGGAGTAGTGAGAGACTAATGCAATTTAAAAATATAATAAATGTTTTCAAAGACTCGATGAAGCGTATCAAAGACAAACAAATCCAATGGGGTCGGACGGAATCATAATAAATGTATTTCGGATATCATAATAAATTACAGAAGTATAACTTTCCCGAAGTCATTCCGAGTGTCAAAATAATTTATAATATTTAACAGAATATTTAAAATAATATTCGTTAAGCGATTAGTAGGGTAATTAAAACATTTCTTTCAAAAATCGCTTAAAAAGGAAGCTTTAACACATTAGGGGCAAAACCGTAAATAGCGGGCCCGCCTTGGGACAAACAAGGCGGCGGGCTCAAATTGTGCCCTCTAAGCATATAGTATCACCTAAAAAGGTTATACAAACATTCTATGACTTTCTGAATAATTTAGAGCAAAATTGCATAATTTCAGAAAAAGCGTATCAAAATGGTTCAATTCTACTGAAGGAAAAACTGAAATTTTGTCTTGCGGATTCCGAGGGCCAAGAGGTCCTTCGAGGCCCGGATCCGACCCTAACACACTAGGGGCATGCCAAGGGAAGAATTGGGGTTGCTTTACATACCTTTCGCGCTCCTTAAGCCTTTCCAAACTCACTTCCCGTTTCGTCGAAAAACTGCAATTGGTCAAGTTTACCAATTGTGAATTATTAATGCCATTATTTCAACTTTAAGCATATTTGGCTACCGAAATTTCGGCAGCACTTCCCCTATACATATGACACCCCGAGAATTCAACTCGGCTATAAATCATCAACAACAACCCAAACGACAACAACAATATCAACAATGAACATTAAAAACACAAATATCCTTCAACTAGTCATTTTTCTCACAAGTTGACATAATCTTCAATTCAACCCAACTTTCAACTAAGATCAATAATTTCATATTCAACAACCATCATGATCATCACCATATAGTTCTAGAAACATTTCATATCGTTTTCCTTAAGATATACACTCGATATACATGATATACAATCTTCCGCCAAAATCATAACTTATGCAAAACATCAAATCTTTGGCATACAACTTCATAACAAGTTTCCAACTTCCAAATTCATCAATGGTCATCACAACTAACAACCAAACAACTTCATTTCCTTAATGTCGGAAAAACCATACTAAAACGACATAAGTTTCTACATTCCAATTCAATACAAACTTATATCATTCTAACTTCATTTACATATCAAGCATTACAACAACACTCCAATACTCTAAACAAACTTAATCCATTTCATTCCCAAGTCAAATATACCACACGGCCATATGCTATTTTTCTCCATTCAATCAAATTTATTCCACTTTCATTCTCAACATAAATTCCATCACATTCACAACTAGAATACAACATGAATTCTATACATTTTTGGCTATACAATATACAAATACACATGGCTACACATATATACCACACACCCACTTTGCAAACTTCCATTTCTCCATACAATCAACACATTTCTATATACTACAACCCAAACAAAACTCCATAACACAAGAATAAAGGATAAATTCTTACCTTTTCTTCTAGTCTTCTTTACTTGAATTTGTGATCACTTTGGTGAACCAAGGCCTCCTTTCTCCAAACCAACTACACCAAGTTGAAGAGGGAACTCAACTTAGTAAGGAAACCACAAAATACAAATTTTTAACACAAGATTTTTGGTGGTGAATTTTCCACACCAAACCCGAAATGCCTTCTTTTTTTTGCTCTTGTTTTGCTCTTCTTTCTCTTCTAAGTCTCTTGAACCTTCTAAGGGATAGTGATCCCTTTATAATTAATTAGCACATGGAAATATTCATTAAAGCCATGGGTTGGGCCTCACTTGGCCGGCCACCCCTTAAACATTGGGCCTAAATTTTTATTTTATTTTTTTGGGCCAACTCGGTTGGTCCCGAGTTGGGCCTAGCCCACTGACCTTTCGACCTTAAAACGTTCATAACTCCTTGTACCGACGTCACCTGGGAACCCACGACCTATGGATTGAAAGCTAATTCAATTATCTACAACTTCTAATTCAAGGTATTTTCGAAATTCCAAACTTACAATACAGTTTTTGCCCCCCAAAGTCAGGTCAGCCGAAAACGTTTTCTTAAAAATATTCGTTTGGAGGGTTTCCACTTTGATTTGGTCCAAAGGTACTTCATGAGTTGTGTTTAACTTTACATATGTGATTCATATGACTTTTCAGATGTTCCAAAAAAAATCTCGGTATGTGGGCCCCACCCCAGCAGATGCTCCGAGGTTCAAAAATACGGGATATAACATCCTCCCCCCTTTAGAACATTCGTCCTCGAATGTTAAATTAATCTCATAGGGTTTGAAAATACTTTGGGGGAGTTCATGTTTACAGACATCACATATGACACACGATTGATATTGGAATAAATTAAAGCAGGGATTTAAGGTTACCTGTGGGTATAGAGAACAAATGAGGATATTTCTTCTTCATTTCCTCTTCGGCCTCCCATGTCATTTCCTCCCTATTATCGTTCCGCCACAGTACCTTAACAGAGGCTACATCTTTATTCCGAAGCCTCCTTACCTGACGATCCAAAATAGATACGGGCTGCTCCTCGTACGATAGTTGCTCTGTCACCTGAATATCATCAGCAGGAAATATTCTAGAAGGGTCACCGACGCATTTACGAAGCATAGAGACATGAAATACCGGATGTACCGCTTCCAAATCAGATGGCAAATCTAGCTCATAGGCGACATTTCCAGTTTTTCGAACAATCTGATAAGGCCCAATATAACGCGGACTGAGCTTACCCTTTCTGCCGAACCGCATCACGCCTTTCATAGGCGATACCTTCAGGAATACCCAATCGCCTACCTGAAACTCCAACGGTCGACGCCGTTTATCCGCGTATGACTTCTGTCGACTCTGGGCTGCCAACAGTCGCTCCCGAATAAGTTTTACCTTGTCCACGGCCTGCTGGACCATATCTGGGCCAATCAACTCTGACTCGCCAATATCAAACCAGCCAATCGGCGATCTGCATTTCCTGCCATATAGAGCCTCGTACGGAGCCATCTGGATGCTGGAATGGTAAGTGTTATTATATGCAAACTCAATCAATGGCAAGTGATCATCCCAGCTGCCTCTGAAATCAATAACGCAGGCCCGCAACATATCCCCCAGCGTCTGTATAGTGCGCTCGGCCTGTCCGTCGCTCTGAGGATGAAAGGCTGTGCTCAGACTCACCTGAGTCCCTAGACCCTCCTGAAATGACCTCCAGAAACGCGCCGTAAACTGGGCGCCTCTGTCAGAAATAATAGATATAGGAACTCCGTGAAGCTTCACAATCTCTCTAATATAGAGCCTGGCATAATCCTCGGCGGAATAAGTAGTCCTGACGGGAAGAAAATGGGCTGATTTCGTCAGCCTATCAACAACGACCCAGATGGAATCATACTTCCGTGGAGTGCGAGGCAAACCTGTAATGAAGTCCATATTAATAACCTCCCACTTCCAAGTCGGGATTTCCATCTCCTGCAACAGTCCACCCGGCTTCTGATGCTCAATCTTGACCTGCTGACAATTAGGGCACTGGGCGACGAACTCTGCAATATCCCGCTTCATGCCGTCCCACCAGTATAAGCATCGGAGATCATGGTACATCTTCGTAGACCCAGGATGGACCGAATAGCGAGCATAATGTGCCTCGCTCATAACCTGCTGCCGAAGGCCTGCAATATCAGGTACACACAACCTACCTCTGTATAACAAAGTACCGTCCGGTGAAAACTCGAACGGAGTCCTCTCCTTATCATAGGCTGTGTCCCTGTACTGAGCTAAGACAGGATCTTCGTATTGACGCCGCTTAATATTGTCCCTGAGGGATGACTCAGAAACCCCTCGAACAGAAATCCGTGTATCTCCAGAATCGGCCAGACGAACCCCGAGACTAGCCAACTGCTGAATATCACGGGCTATCTCTCTCCTGTCTGGCTGTAAATCGGCCAAACTGCCCATAGACTTCCGACTGAGCGCATCGGCAACAACATTAGCCTTACCCGGATGATACAGAATATCCACGTCATAATCTTTCAGAAGCTCCAGCCACCTCCGCTGTCGCAAATTAAGCTCTCTCTGCCTGAAAATATACTGGAGACTCTTATGATCAGTATAGATATCCACATGAACGCCATATAAATAGTGTCTCCATATCTTCAGAGCATGAATTACCGCTGCGAGCTCCAGATCGTGGGTAGGATAATTCTTCTCATGCTTCTTGAGCTGCCGGGAAGCATACGCTATAACTCTGCCATGCTGCATCAATACACAGCCCAACCCCATGCCAGAAGCGTCATAATAAATAACATACCCGTCCGGTCCCTATGGAAGAGTCAGAACTGGGGCTATAGTCAGCTTCTCCTTCAGCAACTGGAAGCTCCGTTCACAAGCGTCAGACCACAGGAACTTAGCTCCCTTCTGAGTCAGCCTTGTCAAAGGCGCTGAAATCGAAGCAAACTTCTCCACAAATCTCCTGTAATAGCCTGCTAACCCCAGGAAACTGCGTACCTCTGTGGGCGTCGTAGGTCTGGGCCAATTCTTCACGGCCTCAATCTTCTATGTGTCCACCCGGACACCATCAGCTGCAATAACATGCCCCAAGAAAGCCACTGAAGACAGCTAGAATTCACACTTAGAAAATTTCGCATATAATTTCTGATGCCGGAGTACCCCTAATACCGATCTCAGATGGTCTGCGTGCTCCGCCTCAGACCGAGAATAAACCAGGATATCATCAATGAATACAATTACAAACATATCCAAGAATGGCCTGAATACCCAGTTCATCAAATCCATGAATACTGCGGGGGCATTAGTAAGCCCAAAAGACATAACCCTGAACTCGTAATGCCCATATCGGGTCCGGAAAGCTGTCTTAGGGATATCGGCCTCTCGTACTCGCACCTGGTGGTAACCGGATCGAAGATCTATCTTCGAAAAACACTTAGCGCCCCGCAGCTGATCAAACAAATCATCAATCCTGGGGAGGGGGTATTTATTCTTTATAGTTACCTTATTCAGCTGCCGATAATCAATACACATACGCAGCGACCCGTCCTTCTTACGCACAAATAATACCGGGGCTCCCCAAGGCGAAGTACTGGGTCTGATGAA
Source organism: Lycium barbarum (assembly GCF_019175385.1). NCBI lineage: Eukaryota > Viridiplantae > Streptophyta > Magnoliopsida > Solanales > Solanaceae > Lycium > Lycium barbarum. The sequence continues at coordinate 157,271 of NW_026843440.1, forward strand.
GCCCTTATCCAACAAATCTTTCAGCTGCTCCTTCAACTCCTTTAATTCTGCAGGCGCCATTCTATACGGAGGAATAGAGATAGGCTGAGTGTCTGGGAGTAAATCAATAGAGAAATCTATCTCCCGCTCTGGAGGAAGACCTGGAAGCTCGTCGGGGAAAACATCTGGAAACTCATTAACCACGGGGACTGACTGAAGTGTCGGCGTCTCTGCGTCCAAGTCTTGCACCCGTACCAGATGATAGATATAACCCTTTCTAATCATTTTCTTTGCCTTAAGGTATGAAATAAACTTACCTTTCGGCGATGCGGTATTTCCAGCCCAATCTAAAACTGGCTCCTCGGGAAACTGGAAGCGAACCACCTTATTCTGGCAGTCAACATTAGCATAACAGGAAGCTAGCCAGTCCATACCCATAATAACATCAAATTCAGTCATATCTAACTCTACCAGATCTGCCTTAGTATCACGGCCACATACAATCACAGAACAGTCTTTATAAACCTGTTTCGCTACAATAAAGTCCCCTATCGGTGTGGCTACCTCAAATGGCTCTATAGGTTCAGACATAATACCAATTTTACCGGCAACAAGAGGTGAAATATATGATAAAGTTGAACCTGGATCAATTAATGCATACACAGACCGAGAGAAGACCAATAAAGTACCTGTAACGACATTAGGAGATGCCTCCTAATCCTGGCGGCTGGCCAAAGCATAAATATGGTTCGAAGGACCGCTAATACCAGAAGCTCCACCACGGCCTCTGTCGCGACCCGCTGGTGCCGAAATACCCTGCCCCGTAGGGCGTATAGCCACTGACGAAGATGAAGACCTAGCGGCTGATACGGTAGGCTGCGCTGCACCACCCGAACTACCCTTATACGGGCAATCTCTCACAGAATGGCCCTGACGGCCACAAGAAAAGCATGCACCGGTGGCTCTGTAGCACTCTCCCGTATGGTATCTGCCGCAAAAAGAACACTGAACCCTGGGTGGCCTCATCTGACCAGAACCCCTATCTGTCCGCGAACCTGAAGCCCTGGAGCTCTGGCCTGCTCCTGAATACCCTGGGCTATCGAATCTGCGACCTGCAGGCTGGGGAGGCGCGCGCTGCGCCGGCTGAGATGAAAATCTGCTAGGCTGCTGCGGCTGTTGGGGCTGTCTGCCCTGAAAGTCTCCAGATGACCTGGCCCTCTTGGGCTGTCTCCGATCCTGGCCCCTGTCAGGCTGGTGTCCTCCTCTGCCCCGATCCTCCATGCCCTGGGCATGGGCCTGGATACGGGCAATGTCCATACCGGGCTGAGCAGCCAATACTAAGCAGCTATCAACAAAATACCGATCCAGCCCCATAATATATCTATGCATCCGGTCCGCCATAGTAGCCACCACAGTAGGTGCATATCGGGCCAAGGAATCAAACTCCAAACTATAGTCCCGAATACTGCGGCCCTTCTGCCTCAATAATAAGAATCTATCAGATCTGGCTCGTCACAACTCTGGGGGCAGAAAGTGTCCAAGAAATGCCTGAAAAAAATCGCCCCAAACTGCTGGAGGAGCGCCGTCCCCCCTGGATAGCCCCCATGACTCGTACCAGTTTGCCGCCACATCATATAACCGGTACGAAGCTAACGCGACTGACTCTGTCTCGGAAGCATTAATCAAATCTAGAGTGCGTCGCATCTTCCTAATAAACTCCTCAGGATCCTCCTCGGGCTTTGTCCCGAAGAACTCTGGAGGGTTACAAGTCAAAAACTCACGGGCTCTCGAACTATCACGCCTGACTGCCCGGTCACCTCCCAGTCCATGCCCCTGAACCTGCCCTGCCACAAGTCTAGTCAGCAACTGGACTGCCTCCCTCATAGACTGATCCTCAGTGCCTGGCCGTGGAGCTGGAGGCTCAGGTACTGGAACTGCGGGAGCTGGCAGTGGAGCCGTCCCCCGATCTGCAGCTACGACTGCCCCAATCTCCTCCACGAGTGGCGGTGTAGAAGAACCCTCTGTCTGGGGCAAAGTCTCCGGAGCAATATATACCTGGGCCCTGGTAGTCCTCTGGACCCGGCTAGTCTCTCCTACGGCAACTGACTTGGCCTTTTGGGCCGCTGTCGCTTTTTTTGGAGGCATATCTGCAAATATAGCCACTCGTTAGGAAGGGGTCATCCTGATAACACAGCTCTATCGCACGATCTAAGACAGAAAGAAGGGTAGTATCCTAAATGCCCTGTAGCCTCCTGTTTATAGGTGTGGTGCACAACACACCGATAAACAAGACTCTACTAGACACGGTCTGTGGACATTCCGAGGACGAACCGCTCTGATACCACTTTTGTCACGACCCAACCCCGTGGGCCGCGACCAGTGCCCGAGCTGGGCACCTATACGTACCCGATACCCCAAATTAGCATATTAACAGAATAATAATATAATAATAATATTAGTGGTCGCTACAGAATTTAGCAGAAAAGCAGACTTGGCACACATAGGCCGATAAGGCCATCACAGAACAGAATATCCCAAACATATGTACAAAACCCACACAGATGTATCCACAGACCTCTACAGAACATATCATAATCTTAAGACGGGACAGGGCCCCGTCATACCCTGAACACAGTACATATCCAGATAGCAGTGACAGACTGTACCAAAAGATGGGCTCTGTAGAAGAGAGCGCCCCAAATAGCAGAAATAGGATCCTAAACGTGTGGATCAGCGAACCTGTCGTCAGTACCTGCGCGGCGTGAAATCGCAGCCCCCGAAGAAAGGGGGTCAGTACGAAATATGTACTGAATATGTAAAGCGGAATCACATAAGTCAAATCATAATGGTTACAGAAAATGAGTACAGAATCCAGAGTGTCAAATGCATATTTGCAAAACAGACAGAATGCGTACAGAAACATATGTCATATCATATCATATCCGGTCCCTGACACGGGACTCGGCAGACAGAATGTGGCCACCCTCCCGACGCTGGTGCCACTATACAGAGGAATCAGAAAAAGGGGCGTGGCCCCGTATCATATAATGTCATATCAAAATGGCCATACAGATCAGATCAGAATAGGCAGACATGGCACATCATACTCCACAGACCCATGTACGCGTATACCTGCCCCCTCACATCGGGACGCGGCGAACAATGCAGAGAATTACGCTTGACAACATATCCTGGCCCGGGCTCAGTGAGGGAAACATTGGGACATCCACGAATGGAGTAGTGAGAGACTAATGCAATTTAAAAATATAATAAATGTTTTCAAAGACTCGATGAAGCGTATCAAAGACAAACAAATCCAATGGGGTCGGACGGAATCATAATAAATGTATTTCGGATATCATAATAAATTACAGAAGTATAACTTTCCCAAAGTCATTCCGAGTGTCAAAATAATTTATAATATTTAACAGAATATTTAAAATAATATTCGTTAAGCGATTAGTAGGGTAATTAAAACATTTCTTTCAAAAATCGCTTAAAAAGGAAGCTTTAACACATTAGGGGCAAAACCGTAAATAGCGGGCCCGCCTTGGGACAAACAAGGCGGCGGGCTCAAATTGTGCCCTCTAAGCATATAGTATCACCTAAAAAGGTTATACAAACATTCTATGACTTTCTGAGTAATTTAGAGCAAAATTGCATAATTTCAGAAAAAGCGTATCAAAATGGTTTAATTCTACTGAAGGAAAAACTGAAATTTTGTCTTGCGGATTCCGAGGGCCAAGAGGTCCTTCGAGGCCCGGATCCGACCCTAACACACTAGGGGCATGCCAAGGGAAGAATTGGGGTTGCTTTACATACCTTTCGCGCTCCTTAAGCCTTTCCAAACTCACTTCCCGTTTCGTCGAAAAACTGCAATTGGTCAAGTTTACCAATTGTGAATTATTAATGCCATTATTTCAACTTTAAGCATATTTGGCTACCGAAATTTCGGCAGCACTTCCCCTATACATATGACACCCCGAGAATTCAACTCGGCTATAAATCATCAACAACAACCCAAACGACAACAACAATATCAACAATGAACATTAAAAACACAAATATCCTTCAACTAGTCATTTTTCTCACAAGTTGACATAATCTTCAATTCAACCCAACTTTCAACTAAGATCAATAATTTCATATTCAACAACCATCATGATCATCACCATATAGTTCTAGAAACATTTCATATCGTTTTCCTTAAGATATACACTCGATATACATGATATACAATCTTCCGCCAAAATCATAACTTATGCAAAACATCAAATCTTTGGCATACAACTTCATAACAAGTTTCCAACTTCCAAATTCATCAATGGTCATCACAACTAACAACCAAACAACTTCATTTCCTTAATGTCGGAAAAACCATACTAAAACGACATAAGTTTCTACATTCCAATTCAATACAAACTTATATCATTCTAACTTCATTTACATATCAAGCATTACAACAACACTCCAATACTCTAAACAAACTTAATCCATTTCATTCCCAAGTCAAATATACCACACGGCCATATGCTATTTTTCTCCATTCAATCAAATTTATTCCACTTTCATTCTCAACATAAATTCCATCACATTCACAACTAGAATACAACATGAATTCTATACATTTTTGGCTATACAATATACAAATACACATGGCTACACATATATACCACACACCCACTTTGCAAACTTCCATTTCTCCATACAATCAACACATTTCTATATACTACAACCCAAACAAAACTCCATAACACAAGAATAAAGGATAAATTCTTACCTTTTCCTCTAGTCTTCTTTACTTGAATTTGTGATCACTTTGGTGAACCAAGGCCTCCTTTCTCCAAACCAACTACACCAAGTTGAAGAGGGAACTCAACTTAATAAGGAAACCACAAAATACAAATTTTTAACACAAAATATTCGTTTGGAGGGTTTCCACTTTGATTTGGTCCAAAGGTACTTCATGAGTTGTGTTTAACTTTACATATGTGATTCATATGACTTTTCAGATGTTCCAAAAAAAATCTCGGTATGTGGGCCCCACCCCAGCAGATGCTCCGAGGTTCAAAAATACGGGATATAACAACTTTGATGTGTGAATGAAGCCGTGTGTGTGTGTGTGTTTTGCATAGTGGCCGTGAGCCCTAAGAAGGAGAAAGAAGTGTGAATTTGATCTTGTTTAGTTTTCAATGCGTCGTTGTGACCTTTATAGCGTAAATGAATGTTTAATGAATTGAATTGGCGTTGGAAAAGGATTTCGGAACATGACGGGAAAGTATATACCTTTGGTATATTTGTGTATATCTATGATACTAAAGACTTTAAATGTGACTTATGATTGATGTTAACGAATTCGGAATGAAACGATGAAAGATAGAGCATTTGTCGTAATTTTGATGCTTTGGATGAAATATGGAAAGTAATGAACTTCGGGAAATTTTGTATATTGTTTGGAGTATAATTGGGACGTGTTTGAATAGCCTTGAATGGGTGAATGTGTTATGTCCCGTGTTTTCGTGTAAGTAAAAATCGAGAAACAACCAAGACTTGTGTGTTGCGCGGAAATATTTTGATTCTAAGTGATATGACTATGTCGGTTACGGAATCATTGGTGTTAAGACCTCGGGGAAGGCCGAGGGTAAATTTGGAATTTCGGAAATTTGTTTCGGGAATTACAAAACGGGACTTTTAATGGATTGGGCCAAGAATTGGACAACAAAAATATGAGGCCCAAAGTGATAGGGAGCCGGCCAAGAAATGGCCCAAAACCCATTTTAAATGGTCATGTGTTATGCATGTGACCATGTAGAAGATATATATCAAGATTGCCTTTGGAATTTTCAAGAAAATCAAACAAAACAAAACAAATCATTGAGGAGCAAAAGAAAAGGGCTCTCGGCCGAATGGAAAGAAAGAGAGAAAAAAATTGGCAAGCTTGGTTCTAGCATTAAAAATCTTAGTTTCTACATAATTGTGAAGTGCTCAAGACGCTCTCCGTTGTAGTACAATTAGTTTGACGAAAGGGCGACGTTTGCGGCAAATCGGGATTTCAAGAGAAAGGTGAGATTTCTATGCTTTTATGTTATGGAATGGACATATATGTGTTAGTAATTGGAGTAACGTGAGGATTATGGAATTGTGTTGTGGGTGAAGTAGCCGTGCATGTGTGAAAAGTTGTGTGTGGCCGTGTTCAATATAAGGTGGGGAAAGAGTCGTCTAAAGTTTATTTAAATTGGTTAGTTGTATTGTGGTGATCCCTTGTGATGCAAATGAATGTTTGATGAATTGATTTGGTGTTAGAAAATGATTTCGGATATTATCGGAAAGCGTATACCTTTGGTATCATTATGTATATCATTGTATATTTAGGGTGCTAGAGACTTTAAATATGAATTTATAATGATGTTAATGAATTCGGAATGAAACGACGTGAGTTAGAATGTTCGTCGTCAAATTTTGATGTTTTGAAGAATTATGGAAAGTAATGGATTTTGGGGAAATTTCGTGTTTGGCTTGGATTGTAGTTAGGATATGATTGTATAAGTTTGAATGAGGAAATGAATACAATTATGTAGATATAGAATTGGAGTTTTGGAAGTTTGAATGAAAGTGGCCAACTTAAGTAATAAAGTTGAACTTTGAACCTAGAGTGGCTTGATTATTGCTTGTGTTGTTTGTTGATGTGTGGGCTGTTGTTATTGATATATTTTGAGCCGAGCTAAGTCTCGGGGATGTTTGATTTATAGGGGAAATGCTGCCGAAATTTCGGTAAGCAAAAATGAAGTTAATGGCATTTTTAGCCTAAGAATCTCAATTGGTAACTTTGGCCATTTGCAGATTTCAGGCGAAACGGGACTGGACTTTTGGGAGAGCATACGACATCTGTGAGGTATGTAAAGTTCCCTACTCCTTCATTTGGCATGTCCTAGTATCCTAGGCGAATATTGGAACTTCCGGAGCATTTTTGCTCCTCGAAACCCGATCCACAGAAAAGTTACTATTCATTCAATTCAATTGAAGCCTAAGGGCTCTATTTGGGCTAGAATGCCACCACTCGTCCGAAACCTATCGAAATGTGGTCGGGTAACCTAGAAACGATTATGTATGACCTTTGGCATATAAATGTTTGTAAAAATATGTTCGCCACCTCACTTTGACTCAAGGTGGGCCCGCTACCCCGAAACGCCCTATTTCTCTCATTGGGCTATCTTTGTGAATAGAGTTAGATATACTACTTCTGATTGTTTGGAACTTCCTCCTACGGGGTATGTTTTGAACATTACGATGCGCCAAGTTATGTTTTGAACTATACGTACTGTTTTGGAAACGTTTTGTGAAATGAAACCTTATATCGACTAAGTATTCGATTATTTTGTACTATGGAACGATTTGTGAAACTATTATGTTTTGAAGACTATTTTGAAGTATGATTTGCATTTGTTTGCTCACGACTCCGCTCGTGCCTTATTATGACTTCGTTCACCGGTTCCCGGGCCGGTTTTGATTCGTGCGCCTTATGACAAATTCGGCCGTATGCTGTGTTACGGTTCCCGAGGCTTCGCCATAGGGCCGGGTTCCGTTTGGAGTTATGCTGTGATATGGCTCGTGATGCGATACGCTCACCTATGATTATGTTTGTGTTCGGGGATGTACGGAGATTTGAAACCTTCTGGTGTTATGCTGTGTGTGGCGCCAGTGTCGGAGTGGCGACCACGTTCTTGAGCTTTGCATGATTTTCGCCTGCATTATGTATATGTATATGATTTGATACGGATTTTGACACTCCGGTTTGTTCTCTACTTTGTCTTTTGATTTGCTTTCAGTTTGGTTCATATATCTGTACTCCGTGCTTTACATACTCAGTACATATTTCGTACTGACCCCCCTCTCTTTGGGGGGCTGCGTTTCATGCCCGCAGGTACAGAAGCTCGTTTGGGAGATCCTCCGGTTTAGGCTACTCATTCTGCTGTGTTGAAGCGCTCCCCTTGATCTGGAGCCTAACTTTTGGTACATACCCCCTGTTGTGTGTGCATTCTGTACATTTGACTATTTGGGTACGGCGGGGCCCTGTCTCGCCATCTGTCTTTGTTTTGAGTTCGTAGAGGCCTGTAGTCATATATGTGGGGCGAGGGTCCTATGTATGTTTGTCGATTTTGTTTTTTTTGGTCTTAAAGCGGTCTGTTTGTTATGATGGCCCTAAATGGCCCTTATGCTTATATTTGCGCTTTTGACCGGCGATGGCCATTCCGCCGCTCAGTTTGTATTTGATATGACACTCTGATTTGTGCGACCGCTTAAGACATATTTTGATATAACCTATGTTTGCTATGATTTTGTAAAATTCTGAAATAAGTTTGGATTTGGTATCGAATATGCGATTTGGTCTGGGTACCCAGGTAGGGTGCCAGTCGCGGCCCACGGGGCTGGGTCGTGACAAAAGTGGTATCAGAGCAGTTTGTCCTTGGAATGTCTACAGGCCGTGTCTCGTAGAGTCTTGTTTATCGATGTGTTGTGCACCACATCTATAAACAGGAAGCTACAGGGCATTTAGGATGTTACCTTCTTTGGAATCTTAGATCGTGCGATAGAGCCAGCTATAGGAAGTGAATTCCCCTTTTTTCTCTAACCCTTGATTGCAGCTGGAGAGTGGTGTCGACGTAAGACAATGACTGCTGATATTGGAAGCTATACAAAATCTGGTAAGAAATGTTACGAAAGACGTATGCTGGGTAAGGTATTCTGAAGTACGATTAAAACATAAAGTCGAGCAGCGAAAAGAGAAATAAATATGAAAAGTGTAGCTGGCGCAGTCGAGTTGGGCATGTGAGGTAAGCCTCGGCATATTTATATTTTTGTTTGAAATTGTTAGCCCGTGTGGCTATGAGGTGATATGATGTGATATGTATGTACGTATATGTGGTGGCCCTGTGAGGCCCGGTTGGTATTTCCTGTGTACAGGTTTTGGGATAGTAAGAAATATAGAGGAACCTCTGCCCAAATTTTTCTAGAAATACGAAAAGGGAAATGGGATATAAATTCTTAACCTTTCTTGAAGATCGATACCATTATGATAAACCTATTATGGTGGATTAAAATATACCCTTCGTGGTATTTGTAAGGAGCATTACCTTTAGCGGGAAATTTTTTATCTCAAGTAAATATATACGAGTAGTAGATTCGCAATTCATTTGGAGAGACCAGAAATATGTTTAACCCCATTTTGTCGTAGCACAACCCATGTGAAGGGCAAGAAGTCCGACGATCAAGGTTTCTCAAACTGGAAGGATACAAAACGTATGATAAGCAGTTGAGAATTTAGCGGTTCGCTCTCGGCATAAGCATACAGATATGTATAACCGTGGGGGTAATTATGTGAATTAGGCATTTGACGATTTCGCGAAGTTCTCTAGTCTTCTTTTGCTGATGGTTGGAAGATACCTTACCGTATCATTCTGTCAGTCTCTCTCGACTATTTGGAGACGGAATTTGTAGAATACGAATTTAGACTTGTGGGCTGTCTGAAAGTACATATGTATGCATGGAGGTATATGTTGAGAATTTACAAGTGACGGCACGGTAGTCACCAAGTCAGAAAAAGTAATAGAATTCTCGTAGGTCGGGGTGGGACCCGCTACGGGGACGTTTTGAAAAGTTGTTAAGACCCCGAATTGTCTTAAATTACGTGACAAAGGTTGTGAGTGGCGATCGACGAAATTATATTAGCCCTAACGCGTCAAAATGCGTGAAAGTTTCAGGGTTAAGCGTGCTCAAGCCAGAGCAATTCTGGGATGGGTGACCCCCCTGGGAAGTGATGCAAGATTTTTGCACAAGTGTAAATATGCTAGAGATAGATGAAAATTTGGGGTAATTTAAAGGAAAAGAGAATGTGTGGAGTAATTAGTGCCCTTGCAGGAGTCGCGCAGAACGAGGCGGACTAAATGGGCAAAAAAAAAAAAAAAGAAAAGGTACAACACCGCTTGGGAAATTGAGCGAATTTGAATAACAGTCAGAGACGTTCGTCAGTAAAGTATGAGTAAATATATCCATATGTGTGTATGTGTATGTGTATGTGTATATGTGTGGGTGTATGATTTTCGTTTGGTGCCATGTGGGGTAAGAGCCGAGTCCCGGCAACCAAGGTTGTGGTAGACGAAAGGTTTTACTACACCGAATACGTGAAGCGAAGCGGGGGCGACGATCCGAATGTTGTCAAGGGATAGAAAATCCCCAATTGCATTATAACTTAGTTTGGGACGACGATGTCTGAAAGAGGAAATGAGTATGGAGGGTAGGAAAGATGAAAGATAATCAGTGTGAATAAGTGGGATGTTTGAAAGAGTTGATACGCGAGACGCAAGACAATTTGTGTGACAGCTTGGCGAATAAGTTTACAAATAAAGGGAAATTTTTCATGAATCATTGGAGCCTTAATAAGAGTGATTTGATCCTAATTCGGATTCTATCTGCTATACTTTTGCACTCCCGATTTTGATAAGGCTCTGTCTATTACGCCTCTATGCTTCTGGCTTCGATTGTGTTCCCATTTGATACACCTTGCTACATCTGGTTCTGAATTTGATTTTGGTTGAAATACCTCTGCATGATTAGTTCTGATTGTGAATCCGTCTGACACATCTCTGTATGTCTGACTCTGGATGCGAACCTGTCTGATATGCCTCTGCACGTCTGATTTTGATCACGCGTTTGTCTGATACATCTCGGTATGTCTGATTCTGATTTCGACTCTGTCCGATACATTTCTGCCTGTCTGACTTTGGTCACGATTCTGTGTGATATAGTTATGTACGGCTGATTCCGGTTTCGAATCTGTCCGATCTGATTCCGTACGTCTGACCTTGATTGTGAATCTGTCTGATAAATCTCCGGTATGTTCGTATGTGGATCTGTTTCGCCTTCTTAAGCGGACCGTATGCTACTATGGCCAAGATGGCCTATGAGTTTGTACATGTGTGTGCATTTGGGCGATGTATATTCCGCCACCTTTATGATTTTGATATGACTGTTCTGCACGGGCGACTGCTTAAGATAAGTGTTCGATAAGTGTTTGTGTGACGTCTGTTGTTAATTTTCAGCTCGACCAACGTATGTTGAGTCTGAATGAGTCTGAATACGATGATCTGGTTGTGAGTTCGTTTGGGATGACAGAATATTTCCGTGTGTTTGATTCTGATTACGAATTCATCTGATACGCCTTGGTACGTCTGACTCCGACCTCAGATTTGTCTGACATACTTCTGTACCTCTGATTTTGACTATGAGCCGTCTGCCATAGTCTAGTATGTCTGCCTCCGATTACGAGTTCGTTCGATATGCTGCTAGGCGTCCGGTCCTAGTTCTGAATCCGTTGATGTGAAGTGTTTGGTATGATCCCAAATTCGTTGATGTGAATTGTCTGGTATGAAGTGATTCTGAATCCGTTGGTGTGGAGTGTCTGGTATGAATTGAGATTTCGATGATGTGATAGGGAAATCTGCAAGTAAGATCGAGCATCAGAAGCCCGGTGGATTACTTCAGGAGATGGATTCCAGCCTGGGAATGGGAGATGATCAGTATGGACTTCGGTGTGGGGTTGCCGCGTACTCTACGCAGGTACGACTCTATTTGGGTTATTGTGGACAGGCTGACGAAATCAACCCATTTCCTTCCGGTCCGGATTACTTATTCGGCTGAGGACTATGCCAGATTATATATCAGAGACATAGTCAGACTTCACAGAGTCCCTGTATCTATTATTACTGACCGAGGTGCCAAGTTTACAGCAAATTTCTGGAGGTCATTTCAGGAGGGATTAGGGACTCAGGTGAGCCTCAGTACAACTTTCATCCTCAGGCCGATGAGCAGGCCGAGCGCGCTATTCAGACGCTCGAGGATATGTTGCGGGCCTGCGTTATTGATTTCAGGGGCAGCTGGGATGATTGTTTGCCGCTTATAGAGTTTTCCTACAATAACAGTTATCACTCCAGCACTTAGATGGCTCCGTACGAGGCCCTTTATGGCAGGAGATGTGGATCTCCTATTGGTTGGGTTGACGTCGGCGGGACTAAGTTGATTGGGCCAGACGTGATCCGGGAAGCTGTAGATAAGGTGAAACCTATTCGGGAGCGACTATTAGCTGCTCAGAGTCGACTGAAAGCTTATGCTGATAAACCACGTCGGCCGTTAGAGTTCCAGATTGGCGACTGGGTATTCCTGAAGGTGTCGCCCATGAAGGGTGTTATGAGACTTGGCCAGAAGGGTAAGTTGAGTCCGCGGTACATCGGGCCATATCAGATTGTTCGGAGGATAGGCGCCGTTGCCTACGAGCTAGACTTGCCACCCGATTTGGAGGCCGTACACCCGGTGTTTCATGTATTTATGTGGCGGAAGTGTATTGGTGATCTTTCCAGTATATTCCCAGTATATGATCTTCAGGTGACGGAGCAGTTGTCTTATGACGAGCAGCCTGTATCTATTTTGGATCGTCAGGTGAGGAGATTGCGCACTAAGGAGGTGCCTTCTGTCAAAGTTCTATGGCGCAATAATAACCGGGAAGAGATGACTTGTGAGGCGGAGGATGGGATGAAGAAGCGATTCCCCCATTTATTCCTTACGCCTCTTGTAATCTAAACTTTTGAATTTGTTGTATTAATGAACGGATGGACCAGGTGTGCTATGAATAAAAATGGTTTTCCCGTTACGTTGTGAGCCTTCATAAGATTTATTTAACATTCGGGGACGAATGTTCTTAAGGGGGGGAGAATGTTATGTCCCGTGTTTTCGTGTAAGTAAAAATCGAGAAACAACCAAGACTTGTGTGTTGCGCGGAAATATTTTGATTCTAAGTGATATGACTATGTCGGTTACGGAATCATTGGTGTTAAGACCTCGGGGAAGGCCGAGGGTAAATTTGGAATTTCGGAAATTTGTTTCGGGAATTACAAAACGGGACTTTTAATGGATTGGGCCAAGAATTGGACAACAAAAATATGAGGCCCAAAGTGATAGGGAGCCGGCCAAGAAATGGCCCAAAACCCATTTTAAATGGTCATGTGTTATGCATGTGACCATGTAGAAGATATATATCAAGATTGCCTTTGGAATTTTCAAGAAAATCAAACAAAACAAAACAAATCATTGAGGAGCAAAAGAAAAGGGCTCTCGGCCGAATGGAAAGAAAGAGAGAAAAAAATTGGCAAGCTTGGTTCTAGCATTAAAAATCTTAGTTTCTACATAATTGTGAAGTGCTCAAGACGCTCTCCGTTGTAGTACAATTAGTTTGACGAAAGGGCGACGTTTGCGGCAAATCGGGATTTCAAGAGAAAGGTGAGATTTCTATGCTTTTATGTTATGGAATGGACATATATGTGTTAGTAATTGGAGTAACGTGAGGATTATGGAATTGTGTTGTGGGTGAAGTAGCCGTGCATGTGTGAAAAGTTGTGTGTGGCCGTGTTCAATATAAGGTGGGGAAAGAGTCGTCTAAAGTTTATTTAAATTGGTTAGTTGTATTGTGGTGATCCCTTGTGATGCAAATGAATGTTTGATGAATTGATTTGGTGTTAGAAAATGATTTCGGATATTATCGGAAAGCGTATACCTTTGGTATCATTATGTATATCATTGTATATTTAGGGTGCTAGAGACTTTAAATATGAATTTATAATGATGTTAATGAATTCGGAATGAAACGACGTGAGTTAGAATGTTCGTCGTCAAATTTTGATGTTTTGAAGAATTATGGAAAGTAATGGATTTTGGGGAAATTTCGTGTTTGGCTTGGATTGTAGTTAGGATATGATTGTATAAGTTTGAATGAGGAAATGAATACAATTATGTAGATATAGAATTGGAGTTTTGGAAGTTTGAATGAAAGTGGCCAACTTAAGTAATAAAGTTGAACTTTGAACCTAGAGTGGCTTGATTATTGCTTGTGTTGTTTGTTGATGTGTGGGCTGTTGTTATTGATATATTTTGAGCCGAGCTAAGTCTCGGGGATGTTTGATTTATAGGGGAAATGCTGCCGAAATTTCGGTAAGCAAAAATGAAGTTAATGGCATTTTTAGCCTAAGAATCTCAATTGGTAACTTTGGCCATTTGCAGATTTCAGGCGAAACGGGACTGGACTTTTGGGAGAGCATACGACATCTGTGAGGTATGTAAAGTTCCCTACTCCTTCATTTGGCATGTCCTAGTATCCTAGGCGAATATTGGAACTTCCGGAGCATTTTTGCTCCTCGAAACCCGATCCACAGAAAAGTTACTATTCATTCAATTCAATTGAAGCCTAAGGGCTCTATTTGGGCTAGAATGCCACCACTCGTCCGAAACCTATCGAAATGTGGTCGGGTAACCTAGAAACGATTATGTATGACCTTTGGCATATAAATGTTTGTAAAAATATGTTCGCCACCTCACTTTGACTCAAGGTGGGCCCGCTACCCCGAAACGCCCTATTTCTCTCATTGGGCTATCTTTGTGAATAGAGTTAGATATACTACTTCTGATTGTTTGGAACTTCCTCCTACGGGGTATGTTTTGAACATTACGATGCGCCAAGTTATGTTTTGAACTATACGTACTGTTTTGGAAACGTTTTGTGAAATGAAACCTTATATCGACTAAGTATTCGATTATTTTGTACTATGGAACGATTTGTGAAACTATTATGTTTTGAAGACTATTTTGAAGTATGATTTGCATTTGTTTGCTCACGACTCCGCTCGTGCCTTATTATGACTTCGTTCACCGGTTCCCGGGCCGGTTTTGATTCGTGCGCCTTATGACAAATTCGGCCGTATGCTGTGTTACGGTTCCCGAGGCTTCGCCATAGGGCCGGGTTCCGTTTGGAGTTATGCTGTGATATGGCTCGTGATGCGATACGCTCACCTATGATTATGTTTGTGTTCGGGGATGTACGGAGATTTGAAACCTTCTGGTGTTATGCTGTGTGTGGCGCCAGTGTCGGAGTGGCGACCACGTTCTTGAGCTTTGCATGATTTTCGCCTGCATTATGTATATGTATATGATTTGATACGGATTTTGACACTCCGGTTTGTTCTCTACTTTGTCTTTTGATTTGCTTTTAGTTTGGTTCATATATCTGTACTCCGTGCTTTACATACTCAGTACATATTTCGTACTGACCCCCCTCTCTTTGGGGGGCTGCGTTTCATGCCCGCAGGTACAGAAGCTCGTTTGGGAGATCCTCCGGTTTAGGCTACTCATTCTGCTGTGTTGAAGCGCTCCCCTTGATCTGGAGCCTAACTTTTGGTACATACCCCCTGTTGTGTGTGCATTCTGTACATTTGACTATTTGGGTACGGCGGGGCCCTGTCTCGCCATCTGTCTTTGTTTTGAGTTCGTAGAGGCCTGTAGTCATATATGTGGGGCGAGGGTCCTATGTATGTTTGTCGATTTTGTTTTTTTTGGTCTTAAAGCGGTCTGTTTGTTATGATGGCCCTAAATGGCCCTTATGCTTATATTTGCGCTTTTGACCGGCGATGGCCATTCCGCCGCTCAGTTTGTATTTGATATGACACTCTGATTTGTGCGACCGCTTAAGACATATTTTGATATAACCTATGTTTGCTATGATTTTGTAAAATTCTGAAATAAGTTTGGATTTGGTATCGAATATGCGATTTGGTCTGGGTACCCAGGTAGGGTGCCAGTCGCGGCCCACGGGGCTGGGTCGTGACAAAAGTGGTATCAGAGCAGTTTGTCCTTGGAATGTCTACAGGCCGTGTCTCGTAGAGTCTTGTTTATCGATGTGTTGTGCACCACATCTATAAACAGGAAGCTACAGGGCATTTAGGATGTTACCTTCTTTGGAATCTTAGATCGTGCGATAGAGCCAGCTATAGGAAGTGAATTCCCCTTTTTTCTCTAACCCTTGATTGCAGCTGGAGAGTGGTGTCGACGTAAGACAATGACTGCTGATATTGGAAGCTATACAAAATCTGGTAAGAAATGTTACGAAAGACGTATGCTGGGTAAGGTATTCTGAAGTACGATTAAAACATAAAGTCGAGCAGCGAAAAGAGAAATAAATATGAAAAGTGTAGCTGGCGCAGTCGAGTTGGGCATGTGAGGTAAGCCTCGGCATATTTATATTTTTGTTTGAAATTGTTAGCCCGTGTGGCTATGAGGTGATATGATGTGATATGTATGTACGTATATGTGGTGGCCCTGTGAGGCCCGGTTGGTATTTCCTGTGTACAGGTTTTGGGATAGTAAGAAATATAGAGGAACCTCTGCCCAAATTTTTCTAGAAATACGAAAAGGGAAATGGGATATAAATTCTTAACCTTTCTTGAAGATCGATACCATTATGATAAACCTATTATGGTGGATTAAAATATACCCTTCGTGGTATTTGTAAGGAGCATTACCTTTAGCGGGAAATTTTTTATCTCAAGTAAATATATACGAGTAGTAGATTCGCAATTCATTTGGAGAGACCAGAAATATGTTTAACCCCATTTTGTCGTAGCACAACCCATGTGAAGGGCAAGAAGTCCGACGATCAAGGTTTCTCAAACTGGAAGGATACAAAACGTATGATAAGCAGTTGAGAATTTAGCGGTTCGCTCTCGGCATAAGCATACAGATATGTATAACCGTGGGGGTAATTATGTGAATTAGGCATTTGACGATTTCGCGAAGTTCTCTAGTCTTCTTTTGCTGATGGTTGGAAGATACCTTACCGTATCATTCTGTCAGTCTCTCTCGACTATTTGGAGACGGAATTTGTAGAATACGAATTTAGACTTGTGGGCTGTCTGAAAGTACATATGTATGCATGGAGGTATATGTTGAGAATTTACAAGTGACGGCACGGTAGTCACCAAGTCAGAAAAAGTAATAGAATTCTCGTAGGTCGGGGTGGGACCCGCTACGGGGACGTTTTGAAAAGTTGTTAAGACCCCGAATTGTCTTAAATTACGTGACAAAGGTTGTGAGTGGCGATCGACGAAATTATATTAGCCCTAACGCGTCAAAATGCGTGAAAGTTTCAGGGTTAAGCGTGCTCAAGCCAGAGCAATTCTGGGATGGGTGACCCCCCTGGGAAGTGATGCAAGATTTTTGCACAAGTGTAAATATGCTAGAGATAGATGAAAATTTGGGGTAATTTAAAGGAAAAGAGAATGTGTGGAGTAATTAGTGCCCTTGCAGGAGTCGCGCAGAACGAGGCGGACTAAATGGGCAAAAAAAAAAAAAAAAAAAAGGTACAACACCGCTTGGGAAATTGAGCGAATTTGAATAACAGTCAGAGACGTTCGTCAGTAAAGTATGAGTAAATATATCCATATGTGTGTATGTGTATGTGTATGTGTATATGTGTGGGTGTATGATTTTCGTTTGGTGCCATGTGGGGTAAGAGCCGAGTCCCGGCAACCAAGGTTGTGGTAGACGAAAGGTTTTACTACACCGAATACGTGAAGCGAAGCGGGGGCGACGATCCGAATGTTGTCAAGGGATAGAAAATCCCCAATTGCATTATAACTTAGTTTGGGACGACGATGTCTGAAAGAGGAAATGAGTATGGAGGGTAGGAAAGATGAAAGATAATCAGTGTGAATAAGTGGGATGTTTGAAAGAGTTGATACGCGAGACGCAAGACAATTTGTGTGACAGCTTGGCGAATAAGTTTACAAATAAAGGGAAATTTTTCATGAATCATTGGAGCCTTAATAAGAGTGATTTGATCCTAATTCGGATTCTATCTGCTATACTTTTGCACTCCCGATTTTGATAAGGCTCTGTCTATTACGCCTCTATGCTTCTGGCTTCGATTGTGTTCCCATTTGATACACCTTGCTACATCTGGTTCTGAATTTGATTTTGGTTGAAATACCTCTGCATGATTAGTTCTGATTGTGAATCCGTCTGACACATCTCTGTATGTCTGACTCTGGATGCGAACCTGTCTGATATGCCTCTGCACGTCTGATTTTGATCACGCGTTTGTCTGATACATCTCGGTATGTCTGATTCTGATTTCGACTCTGTCCGATACATTTCTGCCTGTCTGACTTTGGTCACGATTCTGTGTGATATAGTTATGTACGGCTGATTCCGGTTTCGAATCTGTCCGATCTGATTCCGTACGTCTGACCCTGATTGTGAATCTGTCTGATAAATCTCCGGTATGTTCGTATGTGGATCTGTTTCGCCTTCTTAAGCGGACCGTATGCTACTATGGCCAAGATGGCCTATGAGTTTGTACATGTGTGTGCATTTGGGCGATGTATATTCCGCCACCTTTATGATTTTGATATGACTGTTCTGCACGGGCGACTGCTTAAGATAAGTGTTCGATAAGTGTTTGTGTGACGTCTGTTGTTAATTTTCAGCTCGACCAACGTATGTTGAGTCTGAATGAGTCTGAATACGATGATCTGGTTGTGAGTTCGTTTGGGATGACAGAATATTTCCGTGTGTTTGATTCTGATTACGAATTCATCTGATACGCCTTGGTACGTCTGACTCCGACCTCAGATTTGTCTGACATACTTCTGTACCTCTGATTTTGACTATGAGCCGTCTGCCATAGTCTAGTATGTCTGCCTCCGATTACGAGTTCGTTCGATATGCTGCTAGGCGTCCGGTCCTAGTTCTGAATCCGTTGATGTGAAGTGTTTGGTATGATCCCAAATTCGTTGATGTGAATTGTCTGGTATGAAGTGATTCTGAATCCGTTGGTGTGGAGTGTCTGGTATGAATTGAGATTTCGATGATGTGATAGGGAAATCTGCAAGTAAGATCGAGCATCAGAAGCCCGGTGGATTACTTCAGGAGATGGATTCCAGCCTGGGAATGGGAGATGATCAGTATGGACTTCGGTGTGGGGTTGCCGCGTACTCTACGCAGGTACGACTCTATTTGGGTTATTGTGGACAGGCTGACGAAATCAACCCATTTCCTTCCGGTCCGGATTACTTATTCGGCTGAGGACTATGCCAGATTATATATCAGAGACATAGTCAGACTTCACGGAGTCCCTGTATCTATTATTACTGACCGAGGTGCCAAGTTTACAGCAAATTTCTGGAGGTCATTTCAGGAGGGATTAGGGACTCAGGTGAGCCTCAGTACAACTTTCATCCTCAAGCCGATGAGCAGGCCGAGCGCGCTATTCAGACGCTCGAGGATATGTTGCGGGCCTGCGTTATTGATTTCAGGGGCAGCTGGGATGATTGTTTGCCGCTTATAGAGTTTTCCTACAATAACAGTTATCACTCCAGCACTTAGATGGCTCCGTACGAGGCCCTTTATGGCAGGAGATGTGGATCTCCTATTGGTTGGGTTGACGTCGGCGGGACTAAGTTGATTGGGCCAGACGTGATCCGGGAAGCTGTAGATAAGGTGAAACCTATTCGGGAGCGACTATTAGCTGCTCAGAGTCGACTGAAAGCTTATGCTGATAAACCACGTCGGCCGTTAGAGTTCCAGATTGGCGACTGGGTATTCCTGAAGGTGTCGCCCATGAAGGGTGTTATGAGACTTGGCCAGAAGGGTAAGTTGAGTCCGCGGTACATCGGGCCATATCAGATTGTTCGGAGGATAGGCGCCGTTGCCTACGAGCTAGACTTGCCACCCGATTTGGAGGCCGTACACCCGGTGTTTCATGTATTTATGTGGCGGAAGTGTATTGGTGATCTTTCCAGTATATTCCCAGTATATGATCTTCAGGTGACGGAGCAGTTGTCTTATGACGAGCAGCCTGTATCTATTTTGGATCGTCAGGTGAGGAGATTGCGCACTAAGGAGGTGCCTTCTGTCAAAGTTCTATGGCGCAATAATAACCGGGAAGAGATGACTTGTGAGGCGGAGGATGGGATGAAGAAGCGATTCCCCCATTTATTCCTTACGCCTCTTGTAATCTAAACTTTTGAATTTGTTGTATTAATGAACGGATGGACCAGGTGTGCTATGAATAAAAATGGTTTTCCCGTTACGTTGTGAGCCTTCATAAGATTTATTTAACATTCGGGGACGAATGTTCTTAAGGGGGGGAGAATGTTATGTCCCGTGTTTTCGTGTAAGTAAAAATCGAGAAACAACCAAGACTTGTGTGTTGCGCGGAAATATTTTGATTCTAAGTGATATGACTATGTCGGTTACGGAATCATTGGTGTTAAGACCTCGGGGAAGGCCGAGGGTAAATTTGGAATTTCGGAAATTTGTTTCGGGAATTACAAAACGGGACTTTTAATGGATTGGGCCAAGAATTGGACAACAAAAATATGAGGCCCAAAGTGATAGGGAGCCGGCCAAGAAATGGCCCAAAACCCATTTTAAATGGTCATGTGTTATGCATGTGACCATGTAGAAGATATATATCAAGATTGCCTTTGGAATTTTCAAGAAAATCAAACAAAACAAAACAAATCATTGAGGAGCAAAAGAAAAGGGCTCTCGGCCGAATGGAAAGAAAGAGAGAAAAAAATTGGCAAGCTTGGTTCTAGCATTAAAAATCTTAGTTTCTACATAATTGTGAAGTGCTCAAGACGCTCTCCGTTGTAGTACAATTAGTTTGACGAAAGGGCGACGTTTGCGGCAAATCGGGATTTCAAGAGAAAGGTGAGATTTCTATGCTTTTATGTTATGGAATGGACATATATGTGTTAGTAATTGGAGTAACGTGAGGATTATGGAATTGTGTTGTGGGTGAAGTAGCCGTGCATGTGTGAAAAGTTGTGTGTGGCCGTGTTCAATATAAGGTGGGGAAAGAGTCGTCTAAAGTTTATTTAAATTGGTTAGTTGTATTGTGGTGATCCCTTGTGATGCAAATGAATGTTTGATGAATTGATTTGGTGTTAGAAAATGATTTCGGATATTATCGGAAAGCGTATACCTTTGGTATCATTATGTATATCATTGTATATTTAGGGTGCTAGAGACTTTAAATATGAATTTATAATGATGTTAATGAATTCGGAATGAAACGACGTGAGTTAGAATGTTCGTCGTCAAATTTTGATGTTTTGAAGAATTATGGAAAGTAATGGATTTTGGGGAAATTTCGTGTTTGGCTTGGATTGTAGTTAGGATATGATTGTATAAGTTTGAATGAGGAAATGAATACAATTATGTAGATATAGAATTGGAGTTTTGGAAGTTTGAATGAAAGTGGCCAACTTAAGTAATAAAGTTGAACTTTGAACCTAGAGTGGCTTGATTATTGCTTGTGTTGTTTGTTGATGTGTGGGCTGTTGTTATTGATATATTTTGAGCCGAGCTAAGTCTCGGGGATGTTTGATTTATAGGGGAAATGCTGCCGAAATTTCGGTAAGCAAAAATGAAGTTAATGGCATTTTTAGCCTAAGAATCTCAATTGGTAACTTTGGCCATTTGCAGATTTCAGGCGAAACGGGACTGGACTTTTGGGAGAGCATACGACATCTGTGAGGTATGTAAAGTTCCCTACTCCTTCATTTGGCATGTCCTAGTATCCTAGGCGAATATTGGAACTTCCGGAGCATTTTTGCTCCTCGAAACCCGATCCACAGAAAAGTTACTATTCATTCAATTCAATTGAAGCCTAAGGGCTCTATTTGGGCTAGAATGCCACCACTCGTCCGAAACCTATCGAAATGTGGTCGGGTAACCTAGAAACGATTATGTATGACCTTTGGCATATAAATGTTTGTAAAAATATGTTCGCCACCTCACTTTGACTCAAGGTGGGCCCGCTACCCCGAAACGCCCTATTTCTCTCATTGGGCTATCTTTGTGAATAGAGTTAGATATACTACTTCTGATTGTTTGGAACTTCCTCCTACGGGGTATGTTTTGAACATTACGATGCGCCAAGTTATGTTTTGAACTATACGTACTGTTTTGGAAACGTTTTGTGAAATGAAACCTTATATCGACTAAGTATTCGATTATTTTGTACTATGGAACGATTTGTGAAACTATTATGTTTTGAAGACTATTTTGAAGTATGATTTGCATTTGTTTGCTCACGACTCCGCTCGTGCCTTATTATGACTTCGTTCACCGGTTCCCGGGCCGGTTTTGATTCGTGCGCCTTATGACAAATTCGGCCGTATGCTGTGTTACGGTTCCCGAGGCTTCGCCATAGGGCCGGGTTCCGTTTGGAGTTATGCTGTGATATGGCTCGTGATGCGATACGCTCACCTATGATTATGTTTGTGTTCGGGGATGTACGGAGATTTGAAACCTTCTGGTGTTATGCTGTGTGTGGCGCCAGTGTCGGAGTGGCGACCACGTTCTTGAGCTTTGCATGATTTTCGCCTGCATTATGTATATGTATATGATTTGATACGGATTTTGACACTCCGGTTTGTTCTCTACTTTGTCTTTTGATTTGCTTTCAGTTTGGTTCATATATCTGTACTCCGTGCTTTACATACTCAGTACATATTTCGTACTGACCCCCCTCTCTTTGGGGGGCTGCGTTTCATGCCCGCAGGTACAGAAGCTCGTTTGGGAGATCCTCCGGTTTAGGCTACTCATTCTGCTGTGTTGAAGCGCTCCCCTTGATCTGGAGCCTAACTTTTGGTACATACCCCCTGTTGTGTGTGCATTCTGTACATTTGACTATTTGGGTACGGCGGGGCCCTGTCTCGCCATCTGTCTTTGTTTTGAGTTCGTAGAGGCCTGTAGTCATATATGTGGGGCGAGGGTCCTATGTATGTTTGTCGATTTTGTTTTTTTTGGTCTTAAAGCGGTCTGTTTGTTATGATGGCCCTAAATGGCCCTTATGCTTATATTTGCGCTTTTGACCGGCGATGGCCATTCCGCCGCTCAGTTTGTATTTGATATGACACTCTGATTTGTGCGACCGCTTAAGACATATTTTGATATAACCTATGTTTGCTATGATTTTGTAAAATTCTGAAATAAGTTTGGATTTGGTATCGAATATGCGATTTGGTCTGGGTACCCAGGTAGGGTGCCAGTCGCGGCCCACGGGGCTGGGTCGTGACAGAATGAATATAATAATGTGGACATAAGTTTGGAATTGTGAAGTTTGAATGAAAGTTGCCAACTGGTGTAGTAAGGTAGAACTTTGAAGCTAGAATGATTTGATTGGGGTTTATGTTGTTTGATGATGTTTGGGTTGTTGTTGTTGGTGTATTTTGAGCCGAGCTAAGTCTCGGGGGTGTTAGATATATAGGGGAAATGCTGCCGAAATTTCGGTAGACAAAAATCAAGTTAAAGGAAATTTTAAGCCTAAGAATCTCTAATTGGTAACTTTGACCATTTGCAGATTCTGGACGAAACGGGATTTGATTTTAAGGGGAGCATAAGACGTCTATAAGGTATGTAAAGCTTCCCATTTCTTCTTTTGGCATGTCTTAGTATGTTAGGTTGATATCGGAACCCCGGGAGCAATTCTGCTCCTCGAAATCCGATCTAGAAAATGGCTACTTTTCATTCAATTCAATTGAAGCCTAATGTTCCTATTTTGGCTAGAAAGCACTCAAACGTCCGAAACTTATGAAAATGCAATCGGGTTACTTTGAAATCTTTGTGTATGATCTTATAGACCCGAAATGTTCATAAATTATGTTCGCCACCTCGACTTGACCCGAGGTGGGCCCGCTGACCCCGAGATGCCTTAATTGTCCTACTAGGCTATTTTTTTTTTTGATAGGCTTCGACAAAGAATCTTCGATTTTGAAATTGTCCTCTATGAAATAATGTTCGGAACACTATGATGTAACAAACTATGTTTTGAGCCATACGTACCACTTGGGAAACATTTTGTGAAATAAACTTTCGTACTAACTAATTATTTGACTATTTTGGTTAATGAATTGCCTCATGAAGTAATCAAGTTTTGAAAGGCTATTTTAATATACAAAGTGCATTGTTTGCTCACGACTCCGCTCGTGCCTTACTATGACTTCGTTCACCGGTTCTCGGGCCGGTTATGATTCGTGCGCCCTATGATGATTCGGCCGTATGCTGTGTTACGGATCCCCGAGGCCTCTCCATAGGGCCGGGTTCCGTTTGGAGTTATGCTGTGATATGGCTGTGATGTGATACGCTCATATGTGTGTGTTCGGGGATGTACGGAGATTTGAACCTTTTGGTGTTATGTTGTGTATGGCACCAGCGTCGGAGTGGTGACCACGTTCCTGAGCTTTGCATGATTTTGTTTGCATTATGTATATGTGTTTTTGATAAACATTTGACATACTGTTCGACATTTCTCTCCTTTGTATTCTGTTTGCTTCCAGTTGTGGCCTATATTTTTGTACTCCATGCTTTACATACTCAGTACATCTTTCGTACTGACCCCCTTTCTTCGGGGGCTGCGTTTCATGCCCGCAGGTACAGACGTCGGTGATCCACCACTGTAGGCCCCACTGCTGCTATTTCGGAGTACTCTTTTGATTCGGAGTCCACTTTTGGTATATATATCTTTCGCTATGTATATATTTCTGCATATCTGACTATTTGGGTACGGCGGGGCCCTGTCCCGTCATATGATTCTGTCGGTCAGTTTAGAGGTCTGTGGACATGTCTGTGGGTTATGGTCAGTCGGTATGCTTATGTGTATATGTTGTTTGGGCGATCCCATACGCTGAGGCAACCGGTCCACATATGTTTGTGCATTGCTTTGATTAGCCCTGTGTGGCCTCTATTGGTGTTTGCTGTGTACAGGTTTATTCTGGTTAGTCCGAAAAACAAAGAAAACTCTGCCGAAATTTTTCTGGAAATTATCTGTATTTGGGATATAGCTTTGTCGTCTTCTGCTATACATTTGAATATGTGTGATAGATGGGTTTGGGTGCCCAGACCGGGCACCAGTCACGACCTACCGGGTTGGGTCGTGACAAAAGTGGTATCAGAGCAGTTTGTCCTCGGAGTGTCTACAGGCCGTGTCTCGTAGAGTCTTGTTTATCGATGAGCTGTGCACCACATCTATAAACAGGAGGCTACAGGGCATTTAGGATGTTACTTTCTTTGGAATCTTAGATCGTGCGATAGATCCGTGCTATTAGGATGATTCTGATCTGACCCGTTCTTGTGTTTGCAGTGATGCCTCCGAAGAAGGCAACGGCGGCCCAGAAGGGCAAGGCAAGGATGGGAGAGACTAGTCAGGCACAGCGAGCTACCCGGGCTCGTGTCTATGATTTGCCTGAGGTTGTGCCTCGTTCTGAGGGGTCCGCTACACCACCATTGGTACACCCTGGAGCAGGTCCTTCAGCAGCTCCAGAGGCCCGAGTACCCGCTCCCGAGACTCTAGCTCCTCAACCAGGGGCGGAGGACAGGACCCTGAGGGAGGCTGTATAGTTGCTGACCACATTGGTAGCAGGGCAGGCTCGCATACGCGGGCGGAGGGACGATGATGATGATGACAGGCGTGACAGCCTGCGGGTTCGAGAGTTCTTATTGTGTGGCCCTCCAGAGTTTTTCGGGTCTAAGCCCGATGAGGACCCCCATGACTTTATTCGGGGGATGTGGCGCTCACTAGACTTGGTCAGGGCTTCAGAGACCGAGTCAGTCGAGTTGGCCTCGCATAGACTTCGGGATGTTGCTGCTCACTGGTATGAGACCTGGGAGTTATCTAGGGGCGAGGGTGCTTCCCCAGCTACTTGGGACGAGTTTGTGACTGCTTTCACCCGCCACTTTCTGCCCCCAGAGTTGCGACGGGCGCGGGCTGATCGATTTTTACATCTACAGCAGAGGGGTCGGAGCGTTCGTGAGTATAATCTAGAGTTTGATTCCCTGGCCCGGTATGCACCTGCCGTAGTAGCAGATATGTCCGATCGGATGCACAGATATGTTATGGGATTGGATCGTTATTTGATCAACGGCTGTATGGCAGTGTCATTGCAGACGGATATGGATATTGCCCGACTTCAGGCTTATGCGATGGGTATGGAGGACCGTCACAGGTCTGATTATTCTAGCAGAGATCGGGACAGGAGGCCGCCCAAGAGGGCTAGGTCCGCGGGATATTCTGGAGATTCTCGAGGCGGACAGCCTCAGCAGCAGCATACAGGCAGACAGCTTCCTCCGTCCGGCCGGAGTACTCAGTCTGGCGGCAAGAGGTTTGATAGTGCAGGACCGTCTGGGGCTGGTCAGAGCTCCAGGGCGGCAGGTTCACAGGTGTCTAGAGGCCCCAGCCATGCCAGACCACCCAGACCCCGTTGCTCTCATTGCGGGAAGTCTCATCCTGGGGAGTGCTATCGAGCTACTGGAGCTTGTTTTTCGTGCGGTGGTCAGGGCCATTTTATGCGAGATTGTCCGTTGACTAGCGGGTCTGGTAGTGTGGCTCAGCCGACAGGGTCAGCTGCCGATTCATCATCTGCTCCATCTGTTGCACGCCCTGCAGGGCGAGGTGCGCCGACACCGGCGGGACGCGGTCGAGGCCACGGTGGCGTTTCAGGTTCTAGCGGTCCTTCGAACCGCATATATGCTTTGGCCAGCCGCCAGGATCAGGAGGCTTCGCCAAACGTCGTCACAGGTACATTACTGGTTTCCTCCAGATCTGTATATGCATTGATTGACCCTGGTTCTACTTTATCATATATTTCCCCGCTCGTTGCTAGTAAAATTGGGATAGTGCCTGAGCCTATAGAGCCATTTGAGGTAGCTACGCCGGTTGGGGATTTTATTATAGCGAGGCAGATCTATAGAGATTGTTCTGTGACTATTTATGATCGTTGCACTAAAGCTGATTTGATAGAGTTAGACATGCTTGAGTTTGATGTCATTATGGGTATGGACTGGTTGTCTTCCTGTTATGCTAATGTCGACTGCCAGAAAAAGGTAGTCCGTTTTCAGTTTCCAGGGGAACCAGTTATAGAGTGGTTCGGATCTACAGCATCGCCGAGGGGTAAGTTTATTTCATACCTTAAGGCTAAGAAGATGATCCAGAAGGGTTATATCTATCATTTGGTTCGTGTGCACGATACTGCAGCTGAGACACCTACCCTTCAGTCTGTTCCAGTCGTTAATGAATTCCCAGATGTATTTCCTGATGAGCTTCCTGGCCTTCCGCCTGAGCGGGAGATTGATTTTACTATAGAATTGTTGCCAGATACGCAGCCTATATCTATTCCTCCGTACAGGATGGCACCGGCTGAACTGAAAGAGTTGAAGGAGCAGCTGAAAGATTTGTTAGATAAGGGCTTTATTAGACCCAGCACATCGCCCTGGGGAGCGCCGGTATTGTTTGTAAGAAAGAAAGATGGGTCACTGCGGATGTGTATCGATTACCGGCAGCTAAATAAGGTGACTATAAAGAATAAATATCCCCTTCCCCGGATTGATGATTTGTTTGATTAGCTGCAGGGTGCTAAACATTTTTCAAAGATAGATCTGCGCTCAGGTTATCATCAGGTGCGAGTGCGGGAGTCAGATATCCCGAAGACTGCTTTCAGGACCCGGTACGGGCATTACGAGTTCAGAGTTATGTCTTTCGGGCTGACTAATGCTCCAGCGGTATTTATGGATTTGATGAATCGGGTATTTCAGCCTTTTCTGGACATGTTTGTTATTGTGTTTATTGATGACATTTTGATTTACTCGCGATCAGCCGAGGAGCATTCAGATCATTTGAGGACGGTACTCGGTATTCTCCGTCAGCAGAAGTTATATGCTAAATTCTCCAAATGTGAATTCTGGTTGACTTCTGTGGCATTCTTGGGCCATATTGTCGGCGCAGATGGTATTCGGTTTGATACGCAGAAGATTGAGGCTGTACAGAATTGGCCCAGGCCTACTACACCGACAAAGGTGCGCAGTTTTCTGGGATTAGCCGGATATTATCGCAGGTTCGTGGAGGACTTTTCTTCTATTGCAGCACCACTGACGAAGCTTACTCAGAAAGCAGCGAAATTTCTGTGGACCAATGCCTGCGAGCGCAGCTTCCAGATGTTGAAAGAAAGGTTAGTTTCAGCACCTGTTTTGACTCTTCCAGAGGGATCAGATGGGTATGTGGTCTATTGTGACGCCTCTGGTATTGGGATAGGTTGTGTGTTGATGCAGCACGGTCGAGTCATAGCCTATGCTTCCCGGCAGCTCAGACCGCACGAGAAGAATTATCCCACTCATGATCTTGAGTTGGCCGCGGTGATTCATGCTTTGAAGATTTGGCGGCATTATCTATATGGGGTCCATGTCGATATTTATACGGACCATAAGAGTCTCCAGTATATTTTTAAGCAGAAAGAATTGAATTTGCGGCAGAGAAAATGGCTTGAGTTATTGAAGGATTATGACGTTGATATTCTGTACCATCCGGGGAAAGCCAATGTGGTAGTGGATGCACTTAGCCGCAAGTCTATGGGCAGCTTGGCTGATGTACTATCTGGTAAGAAAGATTTGGTTTGTGATATTCATCAGCTGGCCAGCCTTGGAGTTCGTCTGGCAGATTCTGGAGATTCTGGGATTTCTGTTCGTGCAGTTGCTGAATCATCTATTATAGCAGAAGTAAAGCAGCGTCAGTACGAAGATCCTATTCTGGTTCAGTACAGAGATGTGGCCCTTACTAAAGACAAGACTCCGTTTGAAATTTCTCCTGAAGGGGTATTATTATATGAAGGCAGATTCTGTGTTCCGGATGTTGCAGGCTTACGACGACAAATCATGGGCGAGGCGCATAATGCACGGTATTCTGTTCATCCTGGTTCCACTAAAATGTATCATGATCTCAGGTGTTTGTATTGGTGGGACGGTATGAAGAAAGATATTGCCGAGTTCGTTAGTCAGTGCCCGAATGGTCAGCAAGTTAAAATTGAACACCAGAAGCCCGGTGGGTTATTACAGGAGATGGAAATTCTAGCCTGGAAATGGGAGATGATTAATATGGATTTCGTTGTTGGGTTACCGCGCACTCCACGCAGGTATGATTCTATTTGGGTTATTGTTGACAGATTGACGAAATCAGCCCACTTTCTCCCAGTCCGGACTACTTATTCGGCTGAGGACTACGCTAGATTGTACATCAGAGAGATAGTCAGACTTCACGGAGTCCCTGTATCTATTATTACTGACCGAGGTGCCCAGTTTACGGCAAATTTCTGGAGGTCATTCCAGGAGGGATTAGGGACTCAGGTGAGCCTCAGTACAACCTTTCATCCTCAGTCCGACGGGCAGGCCGAGTGCACTATTCAGACGCTCGAAGATATGTTGCGGGCCTGCATTATTGATTTCAGGGGCAGCTGGGATGATCATTTGCCGCTTATTGAGTTTGCCTATAATAACAGTTATCACTCCAGCATTCAGATGGCTCCGTACGAGGCCCTTTATGGCAGGAAATGCAGATCTCCTATTGGCTGGTTTGATGTGGGCGAGACTAAGCTGATTGGGCCAGATGTGATCCAAGAAGCTGTAGATAAGGTAAAGCTTATTCGGGAACGATTATTGGCTGCTCAGAGTCGACAGAAAGCTTATGCAGACAGACGACGTCGACCGTTAGAGTTCCAGATTGGCGA
This sequence comes from Lycium barbarum, assembly GCF_019175385.1. Taxonomy (NCBI): domain Eukaryota; kingdom Viridiplantae; phylum Streptophyta; class Magnoliopsida; order Solanales; family Solanaceae; genus Lycium; species Lycium barbarum. Next base: position 186,685 of record NW_026843440.1, read on the forward strand.
CTGGGTGTTTCTGAAGGTGTCGCCCATGAAGGGTGTCATGAGATTCGGTAGAAAGGGTAAGTTGAGCCCGCGGTATATTGGGCCGTATCAGATCGTTCGGAAGATAGGCGAGGTTGCCTACGAGCTAGACTTACCATCCGATTTGGAGGCCGTATACCCGGTATTTCATGTGTCTATGCTACGGAAGTGTATTGGTGATCCTTCCAGGATATTCCCAGTGGATGACCTTCAGGTAACGGAGCAGTTGTCTTATGACGAGCAGCCTGTGACTATTCTGGATCGACAGGTGCGGAGACTACGCACTAAAGAAGTGCCCTCCGTCAAAGTCCTGTGGCGCAACAACAATCGGGAGGAGATGACTTGGGAGGTGGAGGACGAGATGAAGAGGAAATACCCTCACTTGTTCCCGACGTCTACAGGTAATCTAAACCTTTCAGTTTGTTATGTTGGTTGAAAAAAAATAATAATAATTTCGTATGCCACTAATAGTAAAGAACTCCCCCGCCTTGGTCATATGACTTTATAAGGTTAATTTAACATTCGGGGACGAATGTTCTTAAGGGGAGGAGAATGTTATGTCCCGTGTTTTCGTATAATGGGAAATCGAGAAATAAGTAAGACTTGTATGTTATAAGGAAATATTTTGATTCTAGTTGACATGACTATGTTGGTTATGAAATCATTAATGTTAAGACATCGGGGAAGGCCGAGGGTAAATTTGGAATTTCGGAAATTAGTTTCGGAAATTTCAAAACGGGACTTTTAATGAATTGGGCCAAGAAATTAGAACACAAAATTGAGGCCCAAGTCCAATAGGGTAGCCGGCCATGGCATGGCCCAAGAACCATTTTAAGTGGTCATGTGATTATCACATGACCCTTAATCAATATATATCCACATTCTCTTTGGAATTATCAAGAAACCAAACAAAACAAAAAAAAAATTGAAGAACACCCATTTGAAGCTCTCGGCCGAACCCTTTAATGGGGAGAAAGAAAAACATTCTAGCCTTGTTTTAATCCTAAAATTGTTTCCTTGTTGTAGTTATAGCAAGCGCAAGACGCTCTTCAACGTGATACAATTTATTTGGAGGAAGAATCACGTTTGCGACAAGTCGGATTTTCAAGAAAAGGTAAGAATTTTGTTACTTTAATGTTATGGAATTGGTATGAATATGTTAAGGATTAACAATAGACGAGAATCCCGTAACTTTGATGTGTGAATGAAGCCGTGTGTGTGTGTGTTTTGCATAGTGGCCGTGAGCCCTAAGAAGGAGAAAGAAGTGTGAATTTGATCTTGTTTAGTTTGTTCAATGCGTCGTTGTGACCTTTATAGCGTAAATGAATGTTTAATGAATTGAATTGGCATTGGAAAAGGATTTCGGAACATGACGGGAAAGTATATACCTTTGGTATATTTGTGTATATCTATGATACTAAAGACTTTAAATGTGACTTATGATTGATGTTAACGAATTCAGAATGAAACGATGAAAGATAGAACGTTTGTCGTAATTTTGATGCTTTGGATGAAATATGGAAAGTAATGAACTTCGGGAAATTTTGTATATTGTTTGGAGTATAATTGGGACGTGTTTGAATAGCCTTGAATGGGTGAATGAATATAATAATGTGGACATAAGTTTGGAATTGTGAAGTTTGAATGAAAGTTGCCAACTGGTGTAGTAAGGTAGAACTTTGAAGCTAGAATGATTTGATTGGGGTTTATGTTGTTTGATGATGTTTGGGTTGTTGTTGTTGGTGTATTTTGAGCCGAGCTAAGTCTCGGGGGTGTTAGATATATAGGGGAAATGCTGCCGAAATTTCGGTAGACAAAAATCAAGTTAAAGGAAATTTTAAGCCTAAGAATATCTAATTGGTAACTTTGACCATTTGCAGATTCTGGACGAAACGGGATTTGATTTTAAGGGGAGCATAAGACGTCTATAAGGTATGTAAAGCTTGCCATTTGTTATTTTGGCATGTCTTAGTATGTTAGGTTGATATCGGAACCCCGGGAGCAATTCTGCTCCTCGAAATCCGATCTAGAAAATGGCTACTATTCATTCAATTCAATTGAAGCCTAATGTTCCTATTTTGGCTAGAAAGCACTCAAACGTCCGAAACTTATGAAAACGCAATCGGGTTACTTTGAAATCTTTGTGTATGATCTTATAGACTCGAAATGTTCATAAATTATGTTCGCCACCTCGACTTGACCCGAGGTGGGCCCGCTGACCCCGAGATGCCTTAATTGTCCTGCTAGGCTCTTTTTTTTTGGATAGGCTTCGACAAAGAATCTTCAATTTTGAAATTGTCCTCTATGAAATAATGTTCGGAACACTATGATGTAACAAACTATGTTTTGAGCCATACGTACCACTTGGGAGACATTTTGTGAAATAAACTTTCGTACTAACTAATTATTTGACTATTTTGGTTAATGAATTGCCTCATGAAGTAATCATGTTTTGAAAGGCTATTTTAATATACAAAGTGCATTGTTTGCTCACGACTCCGCTCGTGCCTTACTATGACTTCGTTCACCGGTTCTCGGGCCGGTTATGATTCGTGCGCCCTATGATGATTCGGCCGTATGCTGTGTTACGGTTCCCCGAGGCCTCGCCATAGGGTCGGGTTCCGTTTGGAGTTATGCTGTGATATGGCTGTGATGTGATACGCTCATATGTGTGTGTTCGGGGATGTACGGAGATTTGAACCTTCTGGTGTTATGCTGTGTGTGGCACCAGCGTCGGAGTGGTGACCACGTTCCTGAGCTTTGCATGATTTTGTTTGCATTATGTATATGTGTTTTTGATAAACATTTGAAATACTGTTCGGCATTTCTCTCCTTTGTATTCTGTTTGCTTCCAGTTGTGGCCTATATTTTTGTACTCCATGCTTTACATACTCAGTACATCTTTCGTACTGACCCCCTTTCTTCGGGGGCTGCGTTTCATGCCCGCAGGTACAGACGCTGGTGATCCACCACTGTAGGCCCCACTTCTGCTATTTCGGAGTACTCTTTTGATTCGGAGTCCACTTTTGGTACATATATCTTTCGCCATGTATATATTTCTGCATATCTGACTATTTGGGTACGGCGGGGCCCTGTCCCGTCATATGATTCTGTCGGTCAGTTTAGAGGTCTGTGGACATGTCTGTGGGTTATGGTCAGTCTGTATGCTTATGTGTATATGTTGTTTGGGCGATCCCATACGCCGAGGCGGCCGGTCCGCATATGTTTGTGCATTGCTTTGATTAGCCCTGTATGGCCTCTGTTGGTGTTTGCTGTGTACAGGGTTATTCTGGTTAGTCCGAAAAACAAAGGAAACTCAGCCGAAGGTTTTCTAGAAATTATCTGTATTTGGGATATAGCTTTGTCGGCTTCTGCTATACATTTGAATACGTGTGATAGATGGGTTTGGGTGCCCAGACCGGGCACCAGTCACGGCCTACGGGGTTGGGTCGTGACAGAAAGAATGAGTTAAGAAAGTTCAAGGAAAGTTAATCGAGTTAGTAAGAATATCGTTATATATGTTATATATATGGTTGCCTTAAGTATCCCGAGGTGACATCGTAACCCAAAGGATTTGAAATCGCGTTATGAGCGTATATAAGGTAATGTGAGTGCCCTTTTAAAGTATTTGAGATTATTAGTAATGATATAGAAGATGGATAAAAGATATGAATATATTTTTGCGATTGGAGTTTCGTCGAAGCTTCGTAAGTTCTCCAGTTACGTTTAAGGTTATGGTGATTCTCCGGACCCTTCGAGACGTGTATGGATTGTTATGTATGTATATGGGTATGTATATGTATGTATAAGAGGTTACATGAGAGTTGGAAGAGGATTAGAAGATAAACGAATCTAAACAAAATGAATCGGAACAACTTCAGTAAAATCTCGGACCAGATTTTTAGCCCATATTGTTGGGGGCATATCTCCTAGTATATGAGGAGTTTTAAGGTGTTTCAAAAGCCTAAAATGACTTTCATCGAGTCTAGTTTCCAACGCAACAAACCTCTCGTCAAAATGGTATTTGGATAAGGAAATATGGACGATGCAATTTGGGCTGGCAAGGCAGCAAGTTTGGACCCGACCCAAACACTAATGTTTCGGCCCATGAGGCCCATTAACGTTAATATATACGGCAAATTCACTTGAGGGCTGATCATTTTCAGCTAATATCCTCCAAAAACATTAGAGAGAGAGAGAGAGAGAGATCCTAGGTTAAGGAAGCCATTTTGATCAAAATCCGAGCTCCGAATCCCGAAGCTCATGAAGAGAAAAACGTTGTACGTTGCGTTGCCTTCAATTTGAGATAAATATTGGTCTTGGGGGATGAAATTTTCGTGGTGGAGCTTCTGATAAGGTATTTATAAAATTCCTTTTATGTTATTAAAGTGTTTATTTAGAGTTTTAACGAATTAGAACGGAGAAAACAACATTATAAACTCGTTTGTTGTTTTGTTGAAATTTATGGGTGAGGGGCTGTTTTAATTGAAATTGATGGACTGATTTGAATTAATATTTTGGTTGTTGTAATCATGGATATGTGAGGAGAGTGAAGGAATTTAATGGTTAGAGTTGGAGTTAAATTGTTGTGGGTTGTTGTAAGGATTATAGAGATAATAATGTGGTTTTATTGCACATGAGTAGATGATGTGGTGTCGAGTGGCTGCTGTTGTATTTCCCTGAAATTTTCTGAAAATATTGCATGAAATAAGGTATAAGAAGTGCATATGGGCTGCTTGGTGTATTGCAAGTGTTCGTTAGAATTTCGGGCATCGTTATGTTACAGTTGTGGGCTGTTTTGATATGTTGTTGTTCTTGTTGAAATAAAAGAATTGAAGATATGGTTGTGTCCATATGTTATTGTTGGTATTTCTGTGTCAACAGGAGAGCAATTGGAAATTCGGATAGACGAGTTTATAGGGGAAATGCTGCCCAAATTTTTGTAGACAAGTGATGAGTTAAAGATTGAATACCAAAAGCCTTATAGTTAACAATTGGTAAAAATGACCATTTGTAGGTTTTGGGCGAAACGGAGATTGAGTTTGGATAAGCGTGAGTAGCGCGAAAGGTATGTAAAGCTTATCCTTTCCTTCTTTGGCATGCCCTAGGTCTACTAGGTTGAGATTTCGGCCTCGGGAACCATCCTGCTCATCGTAACCCGAGATTAGTTTTCGTTACTATTCATTCAATGGAATTGAATTATAAAAGGTGCATTTTACTAGAAAAGTGGTTGGACTTCAAAAACGTTTACAAATGTAACCCGATCGTTCTAAAACTTTCTTGGATGACTCCGTAGAGTCTAATGGGCGTGATTCTCGTCCGCCGCCTCGACTTGGCCCGAGGTGGGCCCGCTATCCCCGATGCCTCTCTTATTGTTCTGTTTGTCTTATTCCCGTACGGTAAGTCAAGGGAACTCATGGTTATTGTTCCGACTACTAAACGGGAGATATTTTATCTATCCCGAGACGGATTTTAATGATTATTGACCCAATTGTGGGGACCGAAACCCTGACATGGGATGTACGGCTTTAGCCAATGTACTCTTGTCCGGAGTTCGCAGGTAACTCCTGGTTATTATGTTTTTCACTATATGATAGGTGTTATGACCACCTTCATGAGCATTATAAAATGTTTTTGACATCTAAAGCGTTTTTAAAAATCTTACCCTGAGATTCTGGACAAACTACTTATTTTCTTTATTTTACGATATACGATTTTGGTATACCTGAGTCATGTGTGATGCAAGATCCTGGCATGTGTGATTATGTTTGGAAAGTGATAATTTGGCATTTTGTCTGGTTATCTTCTGTGTTACCGAGTTCAGGGCCGGTTATGTGAATATGCGCATATGTGATATTGGCCGCTGGACCCTCGACCGCGGTGTGCCCGACATTGACTGCTGGACCCTTGACCGCGTCATGCCGGATGTGTGGCATTGACTGCTGGACCCTTGACCGCGTCTGCCGCACTTGTGATTATGCCGACATAGACCGCTGGACCCTTGACCGCGGTATGTCGAACTTGTGATAGAAAACCGCTGGATACTTGACCGCGGTATGTGTGATTGTGACCGCTGGACTTATGGCCGCGGAAATTGTGCGTTGATTCTTCTATGTGTGTGAAACAAAGATGTTTTCCAAAAGAAAGCAAACATTTTGTCATCCCGATTGCCGTGTTGATTTCTCCGGAACTTCTTTTGCCTGTTGTACGCCGGATACGACTCTTTAGTATGCTGGCTATTGTGCTCGCTTTATATATATCGTATTTCAGTTGTGACTTTGCTTTCTGTGTTGTATGCTTTACATACTCAGTACATATTTCGTACTGACCCCCTCTTTTCGGGGGGCTGCGTTTCATGCCGCGCAGGTACTCCCAGGTGAGTTGAAGACAGTATAGAAGATGTTCCAGTGCAGATGGCAAGCTCCATTTGTTCCCGGAGTGCTGCCGAGTCAGAGTTGGTATGTTATGCTTTCTGGATTACGTTAGAGACTTTGCAGACAGCGTCGTGGGTATTGGTTGTCAGTCTGTAAGCGGCTCCATCAGCCAAAATGTCGGTCTGTGTTATGTACTGAATTTTGTATGATTATTGATTCGTTATGCTTGGAAGCTACGTGAAAGAATATTTCTGGAAAAGAAAAATTACGATGTATTTCATCTCATTTGATTTGAAAAGTTTGACATGATTTTATGTGCAGCAAGAGTCTGAGGGTTCGCTCGGCCCTAGGTAAGGGTCGGGTGCCCATCACACCCTAGCGGAATTAGGGTGTGACAGAACGTACCACCCGATACATATAAGTTAATGCCGAGGAACGTATGGCCCGATCCACAAATATTAGTTCCGAGGAACCTACGACCCGATCCATATAAGTAAGTGCCGAGGAACGTACGACCCGATCCATAAATATTAGTGCCGAGGAACCTACGGCCCGATCCACAAATATTAGTGCCGAGGAACCTACGGCCCGATCCATATAAGTTAGTGCCGAGGAACGTACGACCCGATCCATAAAGGTAAGTGCCGAGGAACGTACAACCCGATTCATATAAGTTAGTGCCGAGGAACTTACCACCCGATCCATAAATGTTAGTGCCGAGGAACATACGGCCCGATCCATATATGTTAGTGCCGAGAAACTTACCACCCGATCCATAAATGTTAGTGCTGAGGAATATACAACCCGATCCATACATGTTAGTGCCGAGGAACATACGACCCGATCCATATAAGTAAGTGCCGAGGAACGTACGACCCGATTCATATAAGTTAGTGCGGAGGAACGTATGGCCCGATCCGTAAATGTTAGTGTCGAGGAACTTACGGCCCGACCCATATAAGTTAGTGCCGAGGAACGTACGACCCGATACATATAAGTTAATGCCGAGGAACATACGGCTCGATCCAATAAGTTAGTGCCAAGGAACATACGGCCCGATCAATATAAGTTAGTGCCGAGGAACGTACCACCCGATCCATAAATGTTAGTGCCGAGGAACGTACGACCCGATCCATATAAATTAGTGCCGAGGAACGTACGACCCGATACATATAAGTTAGTGCCGAGGAACGTACGACCCGATCCATACAAGTTAGTGCCGAGGAACGTACGGCCCGATCCATAAATGTTAGTGCCGAGGAACATACGGCCCGATCTATATAAGTTAGTGCCGAGGAACGTACGGGCCGATCCATACAAGTTAGTGCCGAGGAAAGCACGACCCGATCCATATAAGTTAGCGCCGAGGAACGTACGGGCCGATCCATATAAGTTAGGGCCGAGGAACGTACCACCCGATCTGTCACGACCCAACCCCGTAGGCCGTGACTAGTGCCTGATCTGGGCACTCAAACGCATTCTAGTATATGGCAGAAGCCGACAAGGCTTTATTCTAAATTTAGATAATTTCCAGAAAAATTTCGGCAGAGTTTCCTTTGTTTTACGGACTATCCCAAATACCCTGCACGCAGAAAATACCAACAAAGGCCACACAGGGCCAACAGAGCAACATTTAAATATATGCGGACCGGCCGCCGCGGCGAATGGGATCGCCCAAACACAACACATACACATATCTGTACAGAAAGACCCCAACCCACAAACATATCCACAGACCTCTAAACAGACCGACAGAATCATATGACGGGACAGGGCCCCGCCGTACCCATGAACGAGAATATACATATATAGAAGTGGCAGACTATACCAAAAGATGGCTCTGAATAAAAGAGCGCTCCACAAATAGCAGAATGAGGTCCTAAGCGGACGGATCAGCAAACCTGTCGTCGGTACCTGCGCGGCATGAAAACGCAGCCCCCGAAGAAAGGGGGTCAGTACGAAATATGTACTGAATATGTAAAGCCTGAATTACGGAGACAAAATCATAACTGGTATAGGACATACAGAAAGTAAACAGAAAATCCGAAGTATCAGATACATAATTTCAAAACATGCAGAGTGTGTACAGAAACATATGTCATATCAAATCCGGCCCCTGCCAAGGGACTCGGTAGACAGAACGTGGCCACCCTCCCGACGCTGGTGCCACAACACAGAAGAATCAGAATAGGGGCATAACCCCGTAGCATAATATGTCATATCAAATGGCCATAGCAAATCATATCAGAACAAGCGGACATGGCACATCATACTCCACAAACCCATGTACGCGTATACCTGCCCCCTCACATCGAGGCACGGCGAACAATGCAGAGGATCACGCTTGACAACATATCCTGGCCCGGGCTCAGTGTGGGAAACATTGGGGCATCCACGAATGGAGTAGTGAGAGACTAATGCAATTACAATATCATGAATGTTTCCATAGACTCGATGAGGCATATTAATGACAAACCAATCCAATGAAGTCGGATGGGATCATAATAAGTGAGTTTCGGATGTCATAATAAATTATAGAAGTATAACCTTTCTGAAATCGTTCCGAGTGTCAAAACAATTTATCAGACTTAATGGAATATTTAAAATAATGTTTGTTAGGTAATTAGAATGGTAATCAAAACATTCCTTTCAAAAACCGCTCGAAAAGAAGACTTAAGCACTATAAGGGCAAAACCGGGAATAGTGGGCCCACCTCGGAACAAGCAAGGCGGTGGGCTCAAATTACGCCCTTTAAGCCTATGAGGCCACCTATAAAGGTTCTACGGACGTTCTATAGCCTTCCGAGTAGTTTAGAGAAAGTTTGCATAATTTCCGAGAAAACATACCAAAAGGGCTCAATTCTACTGAAGGAAAAAGCGAGATTTTCACTTGCGGGTTCTGATGGGCAAAAAGTCTTTCGAGGCCCGAATCCGATTCTACTACACTTAGGCATGCCAAAAGAAGGATCGGGGTAGCTTTACATACCTTTTGAGCTTTTTAAGCCTATCCAATCTCACTCTCCATTTCGTCAAAAATCTGCAAATGGTCGCATTTACCAATTGTAAGTTATAGATGCTACGAATTCAATTTTACTCATATTTGTCTACCTAAATTTCGGCAGCACTTCCCCTATACATATAGCACCCCCGAGAATTCAACTCGGCTCAGAATCATCAACAACAACCCAAATAACAACATCAACATCAACAACGAACATCAAAAACATAATATGGCACAACTAGTTCTACTTGCCGACAATTGCCATGACCTTCTCTCCAACCCAAACTTTCAAACTAATATCAATGATTTCACATTCATTAACAATCTAGATCACCACAACATAGTTTAGAAGCATTTCATATGGTTTCCTTAAATTATACACACGATATACATAATATACAAACTTTCCGCCAAAGTCGTAACTCATTCAAAACTTCTAATCTTTGGCATACATATTCATAATATGTTTCTAGCTTCCAACTTCATCAATACTCATCATAATTTGCAACTTAATAACTTCATTTTCATAATGTCGTAAAATCGTTCTAAAACGACATAAACTTCTACATTCCATTTCAATACTAACTTATATTTTTCTATCTTCATTTACATTGTAAACATCACAATAACACACTAACATACTAAACAACTTAATTCATTACCATTCCAAGTCCACATACCCTACGGCCATATGCCCCATTCATCAACTTCAACCAAATTCATTTCACTTCCAATTCCCATATGCATTTCATCACAACCATAACTAGAATATAACATGAATTCAACACATTATGGCTATACAATTCATACATACACACGGCTACACATCATATTCCAAACCCACTTTACAAACTTCCATTTTTCCATACAATCAACACATTTCTATATGCTACAACACAAACAAGACTTTATAACACAAGAATAAAGAATAAATTCTCACCTTTTCCTCAAGTCTTCTTCACTTGAACTTGTGTTCACTTTGATGAAATAAGGTCTCCTTTCTCCAAACCAACTACACCAAGTTGAAAAGGGCACTCACTTTAGTAGGAATCCAACAAGAACAAAATTTTAGAAGCAAGATTTTTGGTGGCAAATTTTCAATGGCCAAGCCGAACCCTCCCCTTTTTTTCTCTTGTTTTTGCTTTGTTCTTTCATGAATCTTCTAAGAGATGAAGATGATATAATATATGATATATACACTATGGTCCCTTAGTTAAGTTTTACACATGGAAAAATTAATAAAACATGGTCTTGGGCCACTAAGTTGGCCGGCCACCCTTCATCATTGGGCCTAATTTTTTCTTTCAATTATTTGGGCCCCATGGATTATAATTCCCGTTTTGTAATTCCAGAAACTAATTTTCGAAATCCCAAATTTGCCCTTAGCGTTCCCCGACACTTCCATATTAATATTCTTTCATAACAACTCAAGGGTTACATAAATTCAATTATGACCTTATTTCATACAAGTCCAAATTACTTCCAATTTTCCAAAGGTGTGAAAACACGGGATATAACATCCTCCCCCCCTTTAGAACATTCGTCCTCGAATGTTAAATTAATCTTATAGGGTTTGAAAATACTTTGGGGGAAGTTTTCTGTTTATAGACAGCACATATGACCCTCATTCATCATTGAAGTGGAATTAAGCAAAGATTCGAGATTACTTGTGGGCATAGGGAACAAATGAGGATATTTCTTCTTCATCTCCTCTTCGGCCTCCCAGGTCATTTCTTCCCTATTGTTGTTCCGCCACAGCTCCTTAACAGAGGCTATATCTTTGTTCCGGAGCTTTCTTACCTGGCGGTCCAAAATAGCTACGGGCTGCTCCTCATAAGATAACTGCTCAGTCACCTGAATATCATCCGCAGGAAATATTCTGGAGGGATCACCAATGCATTTGCGGAGCATAGACACATGGAATACCGGATGTACCGCTTCCAAATCGGATGGCAGATCTAACTCATAGGCGACATTTCCAATTTTCCGCACAATCAGATAGGGCCCAATATAACGCGGACTGAGCTTACCCTTTCTGCCAAACCGCATCACGCCTTCCATAGGCGATACCTTCAGGAATACCCAATCACCAACCTGGAATTCCAAAGGATGACGCCGTTTATCCGCGTATGATTTCTGTCGACTCTGGGCTGCCAATAGTCGTTCCCGGATAAGTTTCACCTTATCAACTGCCTGCTGGATCATATCTGGGCCAATTAACTCTGTCTCGCCAATATCAAACCAGCCGATAGGTGACCTGCATTTCCTACCATATAAAGCCTCGTACGGAGCCATCTGGATGCTGGAATGGTAGCTGTTATTATAAGAAAATTCAATCAATGGCAAATGATCTGTCACGACCCAGCCCCGTGGGCCGCGACTGGTGCCCTTCTGGGACACCCCAAACGAACTCACACCCAAACCATCGTAATCAGCCTCGTCCAAACTCAACGTACGTTATTCGAACTCAACATCGTAATCAGATATCTACCGAACACTTATCCTAAGCAGTCGCCCGTACAGATCAGACAAATCACAAATCAGAAAGGAGGCGGAATATACATCGCCAAATTTCACACACACACATCAGAGGGGTAGCGGAATGTACATCGCCCCCAAATGCATACACACACATACAAACTCAGAGGCCGACTTGGCCATAGTAGCGTACGGGCCGCTTAAGATCGCAAAACAGACTCACATGCAAACACACCGGACCCACGACCCACAAATCTGACTACAGGCCTCTAAACAAAACAGAACATAAGAACCTAGGACGGGACAGGGCCCCGCCGTACCCACTCATCCAAATATACAGAACACAGACACAACAAAAGATATGTACCAAAAGTAGGCTCCGGATCAAAAGGGAGCTCTCCAACACAGCAGAATGAGTAACCTAAACTGGAGGACCACCCAAACGAGCTTCAGTACCTGCGGGCATGAAACACAGCCCCCGAAGAAACGGGGGTCAGTACGGGAGAAGTACTGAGTATGTAAAGCAGAAGGTACAGAAATCACAAACACAGCTAGAGTCAGAAAGAACAAACACACCAACATCGCAACAAAGCACACCTGTGCGGGAGGCGAACGTACAAATGCAAATCAAATCATGTATAGGGTTTAGGAACGTGGTCACCCCCCCCCCCCCCCCGACGCTGGTGCCACAACACATCATAACTCCAGAAGGTTTCAAATCTCCGTACAATCTCCAGACACATCGTATCACACACACATCATATCATCAGAACACATCAAATGCCATATCACATCATAACTCCATAAACGGTAACCGGCCCTATGGCGAGGCCTCGGAAACCGTAACACATCATAACTCCCGAATGTATTATAGCGCGCACGATCACAAAGTCGGCCCGGGTACCGACGAACGAAGTCATAGCAGACAGCACGAACAGAGTAGTGCAGAAACCATATGCATATCAAAAATAATTTGTCGGACTCAACATATAGTTTACGTAGAGGTATATACTGACGCCCAAAGGCTCGGAGTAGGAATCAGACTGATCAAAGTATGCGTATAAAAGTTACGAAGTTCCCAACTGCCAAATTCGCAAGAAAAACTGTTCATAAGTCGTTTTCCGAAAATCTCACCTCATTCAAAGTACGGAACGTACATTAATGGCATAGGAAGTTTCAAACACATCCTTGGGTCATAAACAGACGGTTGCGGATCATAACGGACACAAACGAATCAAACAAACCGAATAAGGGGAGCCTCGGGGCTCGCGGGCCCACCTCGAGTCAAATTGAGGCGGCGGACACAAATCACAGACCTTCGGCTCCATAGAGCCATCTACAAAAGTTTCGAAGAGTTTCGGACACGACAGCACAAGTTATGGAGGTACGTACATTCCTTTAACCAAATGCGGCGAAAAGGGTTCAATCGCGCTGAGTGAATAGTACTCGAACTTGAACCTCGATTTCCAAGAGCAGGGTTATTCCCGAGATTCCGATATTAACCTAGTAGGACTAGGACATGCCAAAAGAATGATAGGTAGGCTTTACATACCTGGTTGGCGCCTTACGCTCCTCAAATCGAAATTCCCGTTTCGCCCAGAAACTGCAAATGGTCACTTTTACCAGTTACTATTCATGAGAATTAACATTCTAGTCTTTGGGCTATATTTGGCTACCGAAATTTCGGCAGCACTTCCCCTATAAATCTAACACCCCCGAGGCTTAGCTCGGCTCAAAATATAACAACATCAACAGCCCAAACATCATTACACAATACGAATCACAATCAAACACACTAACTTCACAATTGCACTTTATTTCATAAGTTGGTAATCCTATTTCCTAACTTCACAATTTCAACTCATATCCACATTATTGTATTCATTCATTCAAGATTATCCCACTACATAACAAACAAGTTCCAAACCACATACAAACATCCCCAAAATTCACTACTTTCCAATTTTCATTCAAAACACCAAAAGTTACGACGAACGTTCTAACTTGCGTCGTTTCATTCCAAACTCATTATCATCAACCATAAATCATGTTCAAAGTCTTTAGTATCATAACTATACTATGATATACCCAAATATACCAAGGGTATACACTTTCCGATAACGTCAAAAATTATTTTCTAATACCAACTCACTTCCTTAATCAATCATTTACAACATAATGACCACAACAACACATTATTCAAACTAAACAAGCTCAAATTCTTAGGCCTTTCACCTCCCTCACTTTCGGCCAAACACACCCTTTATACACACACACACCATGCACAAACACAACACCATTCCAAAATCTTCATGCTAATTCAATCACTAACACATATGTATCCCTTTCATAACATAAAAACATTGAAATCTTACCTCTTTCTTTAAATTCCGATTCGCCGCAAACGTCGTCCTCTCGTCAAACTAATTGTACCACCACGAAGAGCACCTCGAACTCATCAATTATTCCAAAAGAGACTAGGTGATTGGATTAGAAACAAGGCACGAAAATTTTTCTCTCTCTTTTTTTTTTCTCTTTGGCCGAGAGCACCTATCTTGGTGTTCTTGAATTTTTTTCTTGTTTTGATCTTGATAAGGTTAAGTCCATATCATATATATCCACTACTAAGTGTCATGTGCATAGCACATGACATTTAAATATGGGCTTGGGCCAACCAAGTGGCCGGCCACCCCACAAAATCTTGGGCCCAATTTCTTTGTTCAATTTCTTGGCCCAATTCATAAAACGTCCCGTTTTGTAATTCCCGAAACTAATTTCTAAAATTCCGAATTTACCCTCGGCCTTCCCCGAGGCCTTGACATCAATGATTTCATGATCAATATGAGCATACCAACTTGAATCAAATTATTTCCTCAACACACACAAGTCTTATTTATTTCTCGATTTCCCGTTATACGAAAATACGGGACATAACATTCTCCCCCCCTTAAGAACATTCGTCCTCGAATGTTGAATCGACCTCATGGGTGTCGTACAACTCTGGGGGGGTTCTTTTGATAGTTGTCCTTTATTGATTTCTCCGACATGGCTCCCTTACCAATACTCGGGGTAGATTTCTCACATCACCAATCCAAATGCCTTCATAATCCATTTTCTCGTACTCTACGTAATCACCGAACCATACGCTATATTCTTGTAATAGACGAACGCTTTCCAGACATCATAGTCAATATCATTTTCTTGTCACACTTTTGAGTTTCCCTCACCCCATCGTCGTAATCTCACTCTACTTCATATCAGACACTTCATGCTAAACAGATTCAGAACTTAGGCCGGACGCGCATGCGTATATCGGACGGATTTATATCCAGAGTCAGACCCACAGAGGTGTGCCAGACAGAAACGGATTCAGAATCAAACGCACAAAAGGTTCATCGGACGGGAACCTAGTCGAACGCAGAAGTACAGAGGTGTACTAGGTAGAGCCTCATCGGAATCGGAAGTGCAGAAGCACCGCAGATAGGATGTCAATTTAGAATCAAATCATTCATATTAAGGCTCCAATAATTCATGAGAATTTTCCTTTATTTGCAAACTCACTCACCAAGTCGTCACACAATTTACTTTGCGTCTTACGTATCGACTCCTTCAAAAATTCCAATTACTCACACTGCTTATCTTTTATTTATCACAACATTAGTTTCCGGGGCTCGGCTCTTAGCCCTCATGGCCCTGAATGAAAATCATACACACACACATACACACGTTTACTCATACCTTACTGGCGAACATCTCTGGCTGCTATTCAAATTCGTTCAATTTCCCAAGAGGTGTTGTACCCTTTTCTTTGTGCCCATTTAGTCCGCCTCGTTCCGCGCGACTCCCGAAAGGGCACTAATTATTCCACACACAGTCTATTTACCTTTTGGTTACCCCAAATTTTCATTTACATAAATCATACTTGCACTTGTGCAAAATTTTGCATTACTTCCCAGGGGGTCACCCATCCCAGAATTGCTCTGGCTTGAGCACGCTTAACCCTGAAACTTTTACACATTTTGACGCGTTAGGGCTGATATAATTTCGCCAATTGCCCCGTACGACCTTTGTCACGAAATTTTAGGCCAAACGGGGTCTTAGCAAATTTTTCGGAATTTTTTTTTTTTTTTTTTTCGTAGCGGGTCCCACTCTGACCCAAAGAGGTCGTTTGCTTTTCTGGCGGTGTGGTCTATCGTTCTAGCCTTCCAAATCCCATATATATTTTCCTCCCACATGTACAGATAACTGCCTCGGATATTTTCATTAATTCAGATCCTTACCCTACCTTTACTGACACACACAAAAAGAATATCGCATAATACTGAGGTACAAACCTACCATTGCACATATTCATTAAACAAAAGGGTTAGTAGTATACCTGGGTCTGTGTCTGGGGGTGCCTCTGGGTCCCGATGACCAGTCAAAGCGTAGATGCGGTTCGAGGGACCGCTAGAATCTGAACCCCCACCACGGCCTCTACCGCGGCCCGCTGGTGCTGGCATACCTCGCCCTGTCGAGCGCGTGGCCGAAGGGGTAGATGACGAACCCGCAACAGATCTCATCGGCGGTGCTGCGCTACCGGAACCGCCTGCCCACGGACAATCCCGCATGATATGGCCCTGGCGGCCGCAAGCAAAACAGGCCCCCGTGGCCCTAAAGCACTCACCTGGGTGCGATCTTCCACAATACGAACACTGGGGTATGGGGGGTCTAGACTGACTGGGACCCCTGCTCGCCTGAGGACCTGGGGCTCTGGAACTCTGGTCTGCCCTGGACGGTCCCGCTCCATCAAACCTCTTACCCGCCGACTGAGCGTCCCGGCCTAACGGAGGAAAGTACCCGGTGGACTGATACTGAGGCTGCCCGCTCCGGGAATCTCCAGAATACCCCGCTGATCTGGCCCTCTTGGGCCGTCTCCCATCATACTCTCGGCTGGGCCGATCTGCTCGGTGCCGGTTCTCCATCCCCTGGGCGTAGGCCTGTAGACGGGCAATGTCCATATCTGTCTGCAATGACACCGCCATACACCCGTCAATCAAGTAACGATCCAGCCCCATAACATATCTATGCATCCGATCTGTCATATCCGCCACCACGGCCGGGGCATACCGGGCCAGGGAATCAAACTCCAAATTATATTCACGGACGCTCCGACCCCTCTGCTGCAGATGCAAAAACCGATCAGCTCGCTCCCGTCGTAACTCTGGGGGCAGGAAGTGGCGGGTGAAAGCAGTCACAAACTGATCCCACATGGCTGGAGGAGCACCCTCACCCCGGGATAGCTCCCAAGTCTCATACCAATGCGCGGCAACATCCCGAAGTCTATGCGAAGCTAGCTCAACCGACTCGGTCTCTGACGCCCTGACCAAGTCTAATGCACGCCGCATCCCCCGAATGAAGTCATGTGGGTCCTCGTCGGGCTTAGACCCGAAACACTCTGGAGGGCCGCATAACAAGAACTCCCGAACTCTCAGGCTGTCCCGCCTGTCCTCATCATCATCGTCCCTCCGCCCGCGTCTGCGAGCCTGTCTGGCTACAATCGTGGTCAACAACTGTACAGCCTCCCTCAGGGTCCTATCCTCCGCCCCTGGCTGAGAAGCTGGAGTCTCAGGAGCGGGTACACGGACCTCTGGAGCTGCTGAAGGTCCCGCTCCAGGCTGTACTAATGGGGGTGAAGCCGACCCCTCAGAATGAGGTGTAACCTCAGGCAAATCATAAACACGAGCCCGAGTAGCCCGTTGTGCCTGACTGGTCTCTCCCACCTTCGCCTTGCCCTTCTGGGCCGCCGTTGCCTTCTTCGGAGGCATCACTGCAAACACAACAACGGGTCAGATCAGAATGACCCTAACAACACAGCTCTATCGCACGATCTAAGATTCCAAAGAAAGGGCAACACAACATCCTAGATGTCCTGTAGCTTCCTGTTTATAGATGTGGTGCACAACACATCGATAAACAAGACTCTACTAGACACGGCCTGTAGACATTCCGAGGACAAACCGCTCTGATACCACTTTTGTCACGACCCAGCCCCGTGGGCCGCGACTGGTGCCCTTCTGGGACACCCCAAACGAACTCACACCCAAACCATCGTAATCAGCCTCGTCCAAACTCAACGTACGTTATTCGAACTCAACATCGTAATCAGATATCTACCGAACACTTATCCTAAGCAGTCGCCCGTACAGATCAGACAAATCACAAATCAGAAACGAGGCGGAATATACATCGCCAAATTTCACACACACACATCAGAGGGGTAGCGGAATGTACATCGCCCCCAAATGCATACACACACATACAAACTCAGAGGCCGACTTGGCCATAGTAGCGTACGGGCCGCTTAAGATCGCAAAACAGACTCACATGCAAACACACCGGACCCACGACCCACAAATCTGACTACAGGCCTCTAAACAAAACAGAACATAAGAACCTAGGACGGGACAGGGCCCCGCCGTACCCACTCATCCAAATATACAGAACACAGACACAACAAAAGATATGTACCAAAAGTAGGCTCCGGATCAAAAGGGAGCTCTCCAACACAGCAGAATGAGTAACCTAAACTGGAGGACCACCCAAACGAGCTTCAGTACCTGCGGGCATGAAACACAGCCCCCGAAGAAACGGGGGTCAGTACGGGAGAAGTACTGAGTATGTAAAGCAGAAGGTACAGAAATCACAAACACAGCTAGAGTCAGAAAGAACAAACACACCAACATCGCAACAAAGCACACCTGTGCGGGAGGCGAACGTACAAATGCAAATCAAATCATGTATAGGGTTTAGGAATGTGGTCACCCCCCCCCCCCGACGCTGGTGCCACAACACATCATAACTCCAGAAGGTTTCAAATCTCCGTACAATCTCCAGACACATCGTATCACACACACATCATATCATCAGAACATATCAAATGCCATATCACATCATAACTCCATAAACGGTAACCGGCCCTATGGCGAGGCCTCGGAAACCGTAACACATCATAACTCCCGAATGTATTATAGCGCGCACGATCACAAAGTCGGCCCGGGTACCGACGAACGAAGTCATAGCAGACAGCACGAACAGAGTAGTGCAGAAACCATATGCATATCAAAAATAATTTGTCGGACTCAACATATAGTTTACGTAGAGGTATATACTGACGCCCGAAGGCTCGGAGTAGGAATCAGACTGATCAAAGTATGCGTATAAAAGTTACGAAGTTCCCAACTGCCAAATTCGCAAGAAAAACTGTTCATAAGTCGTTTTCCGAAAATCTCACCTCATTCAAAGTACAGAACGTACATTAATGGCATAGGAAGTTTCAAACACATCCTTGGGTCATAAACAGACGGTTGCGGATCATAACGGACACAAACGAATCAAACAAACCGAATAAGGGGAGCCTCGGGGCTCGCGGGCCCACCTCGAGTCAAATTGAGGCGGCGGACACAAATCACAGACCTTCGGCTCCATAGAGCCATCTACAAAAGTTTCGAAGAGTTTCGGACACGACAGCACAAGTTATGGAGGTACGTACATTCCTTTAACCAAATGCAGCGAAAAGGGTTCAATCGCGCTGAGTGAATAGTACTCGAACTTGAACCTCGATTTCCAAGAGCAGGGTTATTCCCGAGATTCCGATATTAACCTAGTAGGACTAGGACATGCCAAAAGAATGATAGGTAGGCTTTACATACCTGGTTGGCGCCTTACGCTCCTCAAATCGAAATTCCCGTTTCGCCCAGAAACTGCAAATGGTCACTTTTACCAGTTACTATTCATGAGAATTAACATTCTAGTCTTTGGGCTATATTTGGCTACCGAAATTTCGGCAGCACTTCCCCTATAAATCTAACACCCCCGAGGCTTAGCTCGGCTCAAAATATAACAACATCAACAGCCCAAACATCATTACACAATACGAATCACAATCAAACACACTAACTTCACAATTGCACTTTATTTCATAAGTTGGTAATCCTATTTCCTAACTTCACAATTTCAACTCATATCCACATTATTGTATTCATTCATTCAAGATTATCCCACTACATAACAAACAAGTTCCAAACCACATACAAACATCCCCAAAATTCACTACTTTCCAATTTTCATTCAAAACACCAAAAGTTACGACGAACGTTCTAACTTGCGTCGTTTCATTCCAAACTCATTATCATCAACCATAAATCATGTTCAAAGTCTTTAGTATCATAACTATACTATGATATACACAAATATACCAAGGGTATACACTTTCCGATAACGTCAAAAATTATTTTCTAATACCAACTCACTTCCTTAATCAATCATTTACAACATAATGACCACAACAACACATTATTCAAACTAAACAAGCTCAAATTCTTAGGCCTTTCACCTCCCTCACTTTCGGCCAAACACACCCTTTATACACACACACACACCATGCACAAACACAACACCATTCCAAAATCTTCATGCTAATTCAATCACTAACACATATGTATCCCTTTCATAACATAAAAACATTGAAATCTTACCTCTTTCTTTAAATTCCGATTCGCCGCAAACGTCGTCCTCTCGTCAAACTAATTGTACCACCACGAAGAGCACCTCGAACTCATCAATTATTCCAAAAGAGACTAGGTGATTGGATTAGAAACAAGGCACGAAAAGTTTTCTCTCTTTTTTTTTCTCTTTGGCCGAGAGCACCTATCTTGGTGTTCTTGAATTTTTTTCTTGTTTTGATCTTGATAAGGTTAAGTCCATATCATATATATCCACTACTAAATGTCATGTGCATAGCACATGACATTTAAAGATGGGCTTGGGCCAACCAAGTGGCCGGCCACCCCACAAAATCTTGGGCCCAATTTCTTTGTTCAATTTCTTGGCCCAATTCATAAAATGTCCCGTTTTGTAATTCCCGAAACTAATTTCTAAAATTCCGAATTTACCCTCGGCCTTCCCCGAGGCCTTGACATCAATGATTTCATGATCAATATGAGCATACCAACTTGAATCAAATTATTTCCTCAACACACACAAGTCTTATTTATTTCTCGATTTCCCGTTATACGAAAATACGGGACATAACATGATCCTCCCAGCTACCTCTGAAATCAATAACGCAGACCCGCAACATATCTTCAAGCGTCTGGATAGTGCGCTCGGCCTATCCGTCACTCTGAGGATGGAAAGCTGTGCTTAGGCTCAGCTGAGTCCCTAATCCTTCCTGAAAAGATCTCCAGAAGTTCGCTGTGAAGTGAGCACCTCTGTCAGTGATAATAGATGTAGGAACTCCGTGAAGTCGCACAATTTCTTTAATATAAAGCCTGGCATAATCCTCAGCGGAGTAAGTAGTCCTGACGGGGAGAAAATGGGCTGATTTTGTCAGCCTATCAACAATAACCCAGATGGAATCATACTTCCGTGGAGTGCGAGGCAACCCTGTAATGAAGTCCATATTAATGATCTCCCACTTCCACGTCGGAATTTCCATTTCCTGCAACAGTCCACCCGGTTTCTGATGTTGAATTTTGACCTGTTGACAATTGGGCCACTGGGCGACGAACTCTGCGATATCCCGTTTCATGCCATCCCACCAGTATAAGCATCGGAGATCATGGTACATCTTCGTAGACCCAGGATGGACCGAATAGCGAGCATAATGTGCCTCGCTCATAACCTACTGCCGAAGACCTGCAATATCAGGTACACACAACCTGCCCCTGAATAATAAAGTCCCGTCCGGAGTGAACTCGAACGGAGTCTTCTCCTTATCATAGGCTGTGTCTCTGTATCGTGCCAAAACAGGATCTTCATATTGATGCCGTTTGATATCTTCCTTAATAGATGATTCAGAAACCCCTCGGACAGAAATCCGTGTACCTCCAGATTCGGCCAGACGAACCCCAAGATTAGCCAACTGCTGAATATCACGGCCTATGTCTCTCCTGTCTGGCTGTAAATCTGCCAAGCTGCCCATAGATTTCCGGCTGAGCGCATCTGCAACAACATTAGCCTTGCCCGGATGATACAGAATATCCACATCATAATCTTTCAGAAGCTCCAGCCACCTCCGCTGCCGCAAATTAAGCTCTTTCTGCCTGAAAATATACTGGAGGCTCTTATGATCAGTATAGATATCAACATGAACGCCATATAAATAGTGTCTCCATATCTTCAGGGCATGAATCACCACTGCGAGCTCCAGATCGTGGGTAGGATAATTCTTTTCATGCTTTTTCAATTGCCGAGAAGCATAAGCTATAACTCTGCCGTGCTGCATCAATACACAGCCCAATCCCACACCAGAAGCGTCACAATAAATAACATATCCATCGGGTCCCTCTGGAAGAGTCAGAACTGGGGTTGTATTCAGCTTCTCTTTCAGCAACTGGAAGCTTCGTTCACAAGCATCAGTCCACTGGAACTTGGCTCCCTTCTGAGTTAGCCTTGTCAAAGGCGCTGAAATCGAAGCAAACTTTTCCACAAATCTTCTGTAATAGCCAGCTAACCCCAGGAAACTACGTACCTCTGTGGGCGTCGTGGGTCTGGGCTAATTTTTCACGGCCTCAATCTTCTGTGTATCCACCCGGACACCATCAGCTGCAATATATATGCCCCAGAAATGCCACTGAAGCCAGCCAGAATTCACATTTAGAAAATTTTGCATATAATTCCTGATGCCGAAGTACCCCCAATACCGCTCTCAGATGATCTGCGTGCTCTGCCTCGGACCGAGAATAAACCAGAATATCATCGATAAATACAATTACGAACATATCCAAGAATGGCCTGAATACCCGGTTCATTAAATCCATAAATACTGCAGGAGCATTAGTCAGCCCAAAAGACATAACTCTGAATTCATAATGCCCATATCTGGTCCGGAATGCTGTCTTAGGAATATCGGCCTCCCGTACCCGTACCTGATGATAGCCAGACTGAAGATCTATCTTCGAAAAATACTTAGCGCCCTGCAACTGATCAAACAAATCGTCAATTCTGGGGAGGGGGTATTTATTCTTTATGGTTACCTTATTCAGCTGTCGATAATCAATACACATACGCAACGACCCGTCTTTCTTACGCACAAATAATACCGGGGCTCCCCTAGGCGAAGTACTGGGTCTAATAAAGCCTTTTTCTAACAGATCCTTCAACTGCTCTTTCAGTTCATTCAATTCTGCCGGTGCCATTCTGTACGGGGGAATAGATATCGGCTGAGTATCTGGAAGCAAATCAATAGTAAAATCTATCTCCCGCTCTGGAGGAAGGCATGGAAGCTCTTCTGGGAACACATCTGGAAATTCATTAACCACGGGAACTGACTGAAGAGTCGGCGTTTCTGCTGTCAAGTCTTGTACCCGAACCAGATGATAAAAATAACCCTTCCTGATCATTTTCTTCGCCTTAAGGTATGAAATAAACTTACCTTTCGGTGATGCTGTATTACCGGCCCATTCTATAACTGACTCCCCGGGAAACTGGAAACCAACTACCTTATTTTGGCAGCCAACATTAGCATAACAGGAGGCTAGCCAGTCCATTCCCATAATAACATCGAACTCGACCATATCTAACTCCACCAGATCTGCCTTAGTGTCACGGCCACATACAATTACAGAACAATTTTTATATACCTGATTTGCTACAATAAAGTCCCCAATCGGTGTGGCTACCTCAAACGGCTCTATAGGTTCAGACGTTATACCAATTTTACTAGCAACCAGAGGCGAAATATACGACAAAGTCGAACCTGGATCAATCAATGCATACACAGACCGAGAGAAAACCAATAATGTACCTGTAACGACATTAGGCGATGCCTCCTGATCCTGGCGGCTGGACAGAGCATAAATGCGGTTCGAAGGACCGCTAGTACTAGAAGCTCCACCACGGCCTCTGCCGCGACCCGCTGGTGCTGAAGTACCCAGCCCCGTAGGGCGCATGGCCACTGATGAAGATGAAGACCCTGCGGCTGATCCGGTAGGCTGCGCTGCACCACCCGAACTACCCTTATACGGGCAATCTCTCACAGAATGGCCCTGACGGCCACAAGAAAAACATGCACCGGTGGCTCTGTAGCACTCCCCAGGATGGTATCTGCCACAGTAAAAACACTGAGGCCTAGGTGGCCTCGTCTGACCAGAACCCCTGTCTGTCCGCGAACCTGAAGCCTTGGAGCTCTGACCTGCTCCTGAATAACCTGGGCTATCAAATCTGCGACCTGTAGGCTGTGGAGGTAGGCTCTGTGCCGGCTGGGATAGATGTCTGCTAGGCTGCTGCGGCTGCTGAGGCTGCCTGCCCCGAAAATCTCCAGAATACCCAGATGATCTGGCCCTCTTGGGCTGTCTCCGATCCTGGCTCCTATCAGGCTGACGCTCCCTATGCCGGTCTTCCATGCCCTAGGCGTGGGCCTGAATCCGAGAAATATCCATGCCGGGCTGAGCAGCCAATACCAAACAGTTGTCGACAAAATAACGATCCAGCCCCATAATATACATGTGCATCCTGTCAGCCATAGTAGCTACCACAGCAGGTGCGTATCGGGCCAATGAGTCGAACTCCATACTGTACTCTCGAACACTGCGACCCCTCTGTCTCAGCAATAAGAATCTGTCAGCCTTGGCCCGCCATAACTCCGGAGGCAGAAAATGACTAAGAAAAGCCTGAGAAAAATCATCCCAAACTGCTGGGGGAGCGCCGTCGCCTCTGGATAACTCCCATGACTCGTACCAATTTGCCGCTACATCATACAACCGGTACGAAGCCAATGTGACTGACTCTGTCGCGGAAGCATTAATAAAATGTAAGGTGCGCCGCATCTTCCTGATAAACTCCTCGGGATCCTCCTCGGACTTTGTCCCAAAGAACTCTGGAGGGCCACAAGTCAAGAACTCACGAGCACTCGAACTGTCGCGCCTATATGCTCGGTCACCTCCCAATCCGTGCCCCTGAACCTGTCCCGCCACAAGTCTGGTCAATAGCTGGACTGCCTCTCTCATAGTCTGATCCTCAGTCCCTGGCCGTGGAGCTGGAGGCTCAGGTACTAGAATCTCGGGAGCTGGCGGTGGAGCCGCCCCTCGACCTGCAGCTGCTGCTGCTCCAATATCCTCTACGTGTGGCGGTGTGGAAGAGCCCTCTGCCGGGGGCAAAATATCAGGAGCAATATGAGCATGGGCCCTGGTAACCCTCTGGGCCCGACTAGTCTCTCCCACAGCTGCTGCCTTGGCCTTTTGGGCCGCTGTCGCCTTCTTTGGAGGCATAACTGCAAATGTAACAATTCGTTAGGGAGGAATCATCCTGATAACACAGCTCTATCGCACGATCTAAGACAGAAAGAAGGGTAGTATCTTAAATGCCCTGTAGCCTCCTGTTTATAGGTGTGGTGCACAACACACCGATAAACAAGACTCTACTAGACACGGTCTGTAGACATTCCGAGGACGAACCGCTCTGATACCACTTTTGTCACGACCCAACCCCGTAGGCCATGACTAGTGCCCGATCTGGGCACTCAAAGGCATTCTAGTATATGGCAGAAGCCGACAAGGCTTTATTCTAAATTTAGATAATTTCCAGAAAAATTTCGGCAGAGTTTCCTTTGTTTTACGGACTATCCCAAATACCCTGCACGCAGAAAATACCAACAAAGGCCACACAGGGCCAACAGAGCAACATTTAAATATATGCGGACCGGCCGCCGCGGCGAATGGGATCGCCCAAACACAACACATACACATATCTGTACAGAAAGACCCCAACCCACAAACATATCCACAGACCTCTAAACAGACCGACAGAATCATATGACGGGACAGGGCCCCGCCGTACCCATGAACGAGAATATACATATATAGAAGTGGCAGACTATACCAAAAGATGGCTCTGAATAAAAGAGCGCTCCACAAATAGCAGAATGAGGTCCTAAGCGGACGGATCAGCAAACCTGTCGTCGGTACCTGCGCGGCATGAAAACGCAGCCCCCGAAGAAAGGGGGTCAGTACGAAATATGTACTAAATATGTAAAGCCTGAATTACGGAGACAAAATCATAACTGGTATAGGACATACAGAAAGTAAACAGAAAATCCGAAGTATCAGATACATAATTTCAAAACATGCAGAGTGTGTACAGAAACATATGTCATATCAAATTCGGCCCCTGCCAAGGGACTCGGTAGACAGAACGTAGCCACCCTCCCGACGCTGGTGCCACAACACAGAAGAATCAGAATAGGGGCATAACCCCGTAGCATAATATGTCATATCAAATGGCCATAGCAAATCATATCAGAACAAGCGGACATGGCACATCATACTCCACAAACCCATGTACGCGTATACCTGCCCCCTCACATCGAGGCACGACGAACAATGCAGAGGATCACGCTTGACAACATATCCTGGCCCGGGCTCAGTGTGGGAAACATTGGGGCATCCACGAATGGAGTAGTGAGAGACTAATGCAATTAAAATATCATGAATGTTTCCATAGACTCGATGAGGCATATTAATGACAAACCAATCCAATGAAGTCGGATGGGATCATAATAAGTGAGTTTCGGATGTCATAATAAATTACAGAAGTATAACCTTTCTGAAATTGTTCCGAGTGTCAAAACAATTTATCAGACTTAATGGAATATTTAAAAAAATGTTTGTTAGGTAATTAGAATGGTAATCAAAACATTCCTTTCAAAAACCGCTCGAAAAGAAGACTTAAGCACTATAAGGGCAAAACCGGGAATAGTGGGCCCACCTCGGAACAAGCAAGGCAGTGGGCTCAAATTACGCCCTTTAAGCCTATGAGGCCACCTATAAAGGTTCTACGGACGTTCTATAGCCTTCCGAGTAGTTTAGAGAAAGTTTGCATAATTTCCGAGAAAACATACCAAAAGGGCTCAATTCTACTGAAGGAAAAAGCGAGATTTTCACTTGCGGGTTCTGATGGGCAGAAAGTCTTTCGAGGCCCGAATCCGATTCTACTACACTTAGGCATGCCAAAAGAAGGATCGGGGTAGCTTTACATACCTTTTGAGCTTTTTAAGCCTATCCAAGCTCACTCTCTGTTTCGTCAAAAATCTGCAAATAGTCACATTTACCAATTGTATGTTATAGATGCTACGAATTCAATTTTACTCATATTTGTCTACCGAAATTTCGGCAGCACTTCCCCTATACATATAGCACCCCCGAGAATTCAACTCGGCTCAGAATCATCAACAACAACCCAAACAACAACATCAACATCAACAACGAACATCAAAAACATAATATGGCACAACTAGTTCTACTTGCCGACAATTGCCATGACCTTCTCTCCAACCCAAACTTTCAAACTAATATCAATGATTTCACATTCATTAACAATCTAGATCACCACAACATAGTTTAGAAGCATTTCATATGGTTTCCTTAAATTATACACACGATATACATAATATACAAACTTTCCGCCAAAGTCGTAACTCATTCAAAACTTCTAATCTTTGGCATACATATTCATAATATGTTTCTAGCTTCCAACTTCATCAATACTCATCATAATTTGCAACTTAATAACTTCATTTTCATAATGTCGTAAAATCGTTCTAAAACGACATAAACTTCTACATTCCATTTCAATACTAACTTATATTTTTCTATCTTCATTTACATTGTAAACATCACAATAACACACTAACATACTAAACAACTTAATTCATTACCATTCCAAGTCCACATACCCTACGGCCATATGCCCCATTCATCAACTTCAACCAAATTCATTTCACTTCCAATTCCCATATGCATTTCATCACAACCATAACTAGAATATAACATGAATTCAACACATTATGGCTATACAATTCATACATACACACGGCTACACATCATATTCCAAACCCACTTTACAAACTTCCATTTTTCCATACAATCAACACATTTCTATATGCTACAACACAAACAAGACTTTATAACACAAGAATAAGGAATAAATTCTCACCTTTTCCTCAAGTCTTCTTCACTTGAACTTGTGTTCACTGTGATGAAATAAGGTCTCCTTTCTCCAAACCAACTACACTAAGTTGAAAAGGGCACTCACTTTAGTAGGAATCCAACAAGAACAAAATTTTAGAAGCAAGATTTTTGGTGGCAAATTTTCTATGGCCAAGCCGAACCCTCCCCTTTTTTTCTATTGTTTTTGCTTTGTTCTTTCATGAATCTTCTAAGAGATGAAGATGATATAATATATGATATATACACTATGGTCCCTTAGTTAATTTTTACACATGGAAAAATTAATAAAACATTTGCTTGGGCCACTAAGTTGGCCGGCCACCCTTCATCATTGGGCCTAATTTTTTCTTTCAATTATTTGGGCCCCATGGATTATAATTCCCGTTTTGTAATTCCCGAAACTAATTTTCGAAATCCCAAATTTTCCCTTAGCGTTCCTCGACACTTCCATATTAATATTCTTTCATAACAACTCCAGGGTTACATAAATTCAATTATGACCTTATTTCATACAAGTCCAAATTACTTCTAATTTTCCAAAGGTGTGAAAACACGGGATATAACACGATCTATACATGTTAGTGCAGAGGAACGTACGACCCGATCCATATATGTTAGTGCTAAGGAACGTATGACCCGATCCATATAAGTTAGTGCCGAGGAACGTACGGCCCGATCCATATAAGTTAGTGCCGGGGAACGTATGGCCCGATCCATAAATGTTATTGTCGAGGAACGTACGACCCGATCCATATAAGTTAGTGTCGAGAAACGTACGACCTGATCCATATAAGTTAGTGTCGAGGAACGTACCACCCGATCCATAAATGTTAGTGCTGAGGAATGTACAACCCGATCCATAAATTTTAGTGCCGAGGAACATACGACCCGATCCATAAATATTAGTGCCGAGGAACGTACGACCCGATTCATATAAGTTAGTGCCGAGGAACGTATGGCCCAATCCATAAATGTTAGTGTCGAGGAACTTACGACCCAATCCATATAAGTTAGTGCCGAGAAACGTACGAACCGATACATATATGTTAATGCCGAGGAATGTACGGCTCGATCCTGTCACGACCCAACTAGGGCCGTGACGAGTACCTGATACTTGTACCGAGCACCCCTTGTCTCGTATCATACTCTTGTCACTAAGCAAGCCGTATAAACTGTACCATTTTTTTTTTTTTTTTTGTTACTGAACATTCACATTGGTAGCATAATTATAAACATAGGCCAGTAAGCTCTGCCAGCACATGACACAGCGACGAGAACACTCATAGATACAAAACATCTACCTGTACACATCTGTCTACGAGCCTCTAAACATAGTACACATATATATATGAAGGGCCGGATTCTGCCGGGCCTGAATATATACACGAAAGTAGTACCAAGTAACTGGAGCTCCGGAACAACTGGAGCACTGCTACAACACTGCTGATGAAGCTCATAGGAATCAAGTCTATCTGCCTGCTGACCTGCGCGGCATGAAACGCAGCGTCCACAAGAAGGGACGTCAGTACGAATAATGTACCGAGTATGTAAGGCATGAATAATAACATATGAAAGATATAGAGCAAGGATAATAACATAAAAGAAGCATAGCGCAATATCATGAGGTTGAAGGATAACCTGTACATATAAAGGCCCTTTGGCGGATACCATGCATGCTTAGTGCTGCGGGACGTGCAGTACGATCCACATGTACATATACTATAACATATAGCTGCGGAACGGGCAGCCCGATCCACAAGTGCATGTAATATAGCATGTTGCTGCGGGACGTGCAGCCCGATCCATATGTATGCATACCACTTTAATTACTTAGAAAAAATATCTCTTTTCATATACATATATAGAAAATACATCATGTCATGTCGCCGAGGCGTCGGCTCCAATCCATTTAGCCATAAATCCCGCGTCCGGGCATCCCGCGTCCGGGACGAAATCATGTATCATACTCCAGCTGATCAGGTGGCTGTGCGCCTATAGCGCCTTCCCTTTCCCGTACTTCCCCATATACTCATGCATATACATATAAACATACGTCATCTATAAAGCATGCATGAGAGCCCAAGAAAGATACATATCCATCGGAGTGACGTAAGGTCGGTAACCTCCGATTTTATTGTGGAACAACCGTAGTAGCTTTGTCTCACCTGGAAGGAACAAGTGTTATAAGGCGAGACTACCAATGAAAAGTGTCACTATGAGAAAACATCAATCGGGGTCATAAGGAATATTTTCATGTATTTAGAACCTTTAGAATAGTCATTAACTATAATAGAATTGGGTTATCTAGAAATAATTTAACATCCTTATGTTTTCATTTCTATAGCAGAATATATCGTCAACATATCTATCGTAGGCACTTTTCTCATCTTTAACTTCATCGTTATCGTTATAAGCTCATATTCATCATCTTAGTCATACTTGTCATAGGCGTATGTTCTTTCTTAGCATTATCGTTATCATGGTCCTCATAGACATATTCACACTAGGGGGGTGCTGTACTTAGCGTTTGATAATCGGAACAAGGATCAAAGGTTTCCTTAGGATTCTACTCCAAAACAAGTCAGATGAAGCAATAGAGGAAATCCGGGAACAGTGGGCCCGCCTCGAGTCAAATAAGGCGGCGTACTAAATTTTCATATATTATATGTCATGGCGTTACTTGTGGGGGTTTTAAGGTAATCGGGTCCTCTTTATGCAAGTTCTAGAGGGCTAGGAAGGTTTTTCGACATTTTGCACACTTTCTAGTTCAATACTACTGAATGATTAGTAGCTAATTTTAGTCTTGGATTTCGAGAAAAGGAATGGTCCCCGAGGCCCGTGTCCAACCCTATTACGTCTAGGACATGCCAAGAAAGGAAGGTAAAGCCTTACATACCTCTTTCCGCTGCTCATGCTATTCCAAATTCAAGTCGCAAATTCCCCAGAATCTACAATTTGGTCACATTTACCAAATGTTAGTTCAAGTGTCTAGAAGTAAAATCTCAAAATGACACTTGTCTACCGAAATTTCGGCAGCACTTCCCCTGTAAATATACCATACCACCAAGTTCAACTTGGCCAATTTCAACCAACAACAATCCCGGGAATGCAACCCGGCCAAACTATCAACATAAAGTCAACAACCATACTAACAGTTTCCATATTCAATCCAAACTACATTATAATAACTCAATGAATATACCACTTCCTTCAAAACCTTCCAACTCCAATAAAAACAATAATAACCTTATAATCTATTTTCCAACAACACCATACCAATACCATTGCTTTCCATACATATAAGAACATGATATTCAATTTACATAAACTTCAATCACAAGTTTCCAACCACCATAATTTCTCTACAACAACAACCAACACGCAACACAACACAACACGACACACAAAACAAAATTGATTCAGTTTCTTCCATACTACATGCAACTACACGGCCACACATGCACACTACCTCACGGCCACCTTCACAACTACAATCTCTCAAAAAAAATCATTCAACTTCCATTATCAACATAACACTCACAACAATAACAACTAAACTCTAAACAAAATGATTAACACATAATTTCTACCCACATATACACATACACGGCCACACATAATTTTACTCTTCCATGAATTTCATCCACTTTTTCATACTACACATACAAAATCATCCATAACATAAAAAAATATAAGTTCTTACCCCTTTTTTTTTCCTCTACTTCTTCACTTGACTATAATTGGTAACTTATATGAATATGTGCTCTTCTTGCTCCAAAGACTACC
This sequence comes from Lycium barbarum, assembly GCF_019175385.1. Classification (NCBI taxonomy): domain Eukaryota; kingdom Viridiplantae; phylum Streptophyta; class Magnoliopsida; order Solanales; family Solanaceae; genus Lycium; species Lycium barbarum. The sequence continues at coordinate 218,327 of NW_026843440.1, forward strand.
CCACCTTGCTAGGGACCCTTGAATTGGTAAGAAGTAATTTTCATGAAATTTTTTGTCAATTTTTCTTGGAAAATTTCTCTTGGCCGAATAGGCCTTTGATTTTTTCCTCCTTCTCCTCTTTTCTTTTGTTCTTGAATTTTCTAGTGAATTATGGAATAAAGATAACTTTATACAAGTCTTCCACTCATTTTTCCATATTTATGGATAAGTCCCTCAACACAAAAGTATGGCCACATGACCCCCCCCCCCCCCACCTTCCATTCTTTTTCTAGAAAATTCCTCCTTTTTCTTGATTTTTTTTTCAACACAAAAGATGACCCATTTTGTCATCCTAGCCCCTTATTTCTTCACATGGTCAATATGGCCCCTTTTGCGAATTTCTCATTTTGCCCTTAACCTTTCACAATATTTCCATACTAGTAATAGTCATAAATAATATTCAAAACCAACTTGTACATTAAAAAAAAAAATTGGAACCTAGTCGTGTCCTTAACTTCTCACCACTATCTCGCAATATCCGAACGTATGAAATACGGGCTGTAACATCCTCCCCCCCTTTGGAACATTCGTCCTCGAATGTTTAGCTGACCTCATAATGTATTATGATATTTTGGGGAGGTCTCCTTCCTAGATACCTCACATGTCGCTTAACATCTCCATTTTGGAAACTTCGGTTGCCCTTTTTCTGTCGTAGGTCGATTGAGTTAGCTCCGAACACTGGCCCTGCATTAATAAGTCTCTTGGTGGAAGCTTAAATCGCCATAGTCCATCTTAAATCTAGCATGTCCTCCCCCCCCCCCTTTATTAAGAAGGTCTATGCACGCCTATGCTCCTGAAATAACCATCGTTTTCCGCGACCTTCCATATATCGCGGTACTATTTCTAGAACCCTACAGTCACAATTGATAGGTTACATCCATATATATACTACCATTTTACTTATAAACATCTCCAAATACCAGTCACACTGTCTTCAATCCCAAAGTTCTGTCATACTTTCTCCCCTTCTGCTGGTCTAGTTCGTCCCAGCCTACACGACTCCTATAGGGTTTCTAACCACTTCACACACTCTAATTTACTTTAGGATACCTAATTTCACATTCATCTTCCATTCCTATATTTACGAAATTTTCAACATACTTCCCAGGGGGTCACCCATCATGAAATTTCTCTCACCCTAGCACGCTTAACCTTGAAACTTCCATGCATTTCGGGGTTTTTAATGCTAATATTCTTGCCTCCACTCGCCGGGCTATTTTTATCACGTAATCTGGGGTGTATTGGTGTCTTAACAATTTCCGGGATGCCCTCGTAACGCGTCTTTCTCTTTTAATTTCTATTTTAGCCTTCACGACTACCTATAGTCATCTTTTTCCTATGTATACGGTATCCTTCATCCTGAATCTTCAGATTTCCCCCTATATTTAATAATACAAGGAGTGGGATATAATATAATAAAATCTAGGGCAATTTAACATATTCCTATAATAATAAAGTGCCGATAATGTACCTGTGGCGGCATCTGGGGAGGGGTCAGGATCCTGTCGTCCTGTCAACGCGTATATACGGTAGGGAGGACCGGCTGAACTGGACGCCGTTCCTCTACCTCGGCTACGGTCCGCTGGGACCTGGGAAGTCTGCCCAGGCGGGCGTACGGTTGATGACGAACCAATTGCCGATCCGGCGGGCTGGGCTCTTTCTCCCTCGTTCTTCAGCGGGCAATCGCGCATCATATGGCCAACCCGCCCGCAAGTATAACATGCACCTGTGCCTGCGCGACACTCTCCAGAGTGTGGCCTACCACACCGAGAACACCGTGGTGGGGGTGGCATTGTCCTGCTAGCCTCAACGCTATATTGGAACCCTGAAGCTCTATCAGCAAACCGAAGAGGTGCACTGGCCGCCGATTGGCCTGAATACCTAGATTGCTCCTGTGCCTGCCCCCCTCTGTATTCACTCCTAGCCCTGAAAGATTTACCTCTTTTCCTGGAACCCCTATCTGGATAACGCTCCACTCTCTGTGACTGATACTGTTCCTCCAGGGTTTGGGCATGGGCCTGAATACGGGTAATGGTCATCCCATCCTGGAGTGAAGCCGTCAAACACTCCTTGACTAAATGTGGCCCCAGTCCACTCACAAATCGGTGCACATGATCTCCCATATTAGCTATCATGGCTGGGGCATATCTGGCTAACGAGTTAAAACGAAGACTGTATTCTCGAACGCTCATATTTCCCTGTCTAAGGTTCAAGAACATATCGGCTCGAGCCCGTCGAACCTCTGGTGGTAGAAAATGTCGCAGAAATGCCTCAGTAAATTCTTGCCAAACTGGAAGGGGTGCGTTTGCTCCCCTCGAAGCCACCCAGCTGTTATACCACAGAACTGCCACATCCCGCAGCCTGTACGAAGCCAACTCTATGGACTCCGTATCCGAGGCATGTATGATCCTCAGAGTCCTCAGCATCTCATCTATGAAGTTCTGCGGGTCTTTCTCTGGTTTCGATCCGTAAAACTCCGGAGGTTTCAGGGTGATAAAATCACGAGCCCTTGCACTCACTGCCCTGGCTCCCTCATCTATGTCTTGCCGCTGAACTTGTGCGGCGACTAACTGGGTCAATAACTGGATGGCCTCTGCTGACCCGGGGCTGCTGGCGGTGGAACTGGAGGTGCCGGGGCCGGAGCTGGGACTCCTCCCTGCTCTGCTGACACGGGGGAAACATGAGAAGTCTGAGGAGGAGCCTCGTTATGCGACTCGCCTTCTTCTACTTCCACTGGTGGCTCCCGTTCAATTCTTTTCCCAGCCACCATCTTGCCCTTCTGGGCCGCTGTAGCTTTCCTCTTCACCGGCATTACTAAAACGATAACATAGGATTAGGAAAAGAATAAGGAAGCCTGGTAACATAGCTCTATCGCACGATCTAGAGTACAAAGAAGGTCATATTTCCTAAATGCCCTGCAGCCTCCTGTTTATAAGTGTGGCGCGCTACACACCCATAAACAGGACTCTACTGGACACGGCTCGTAGTCAAACCCCTAGGACCGAACTGCTCTGATACCACTTCTGTCACGACCCAACTAGGGCCGTGACGAGTACCCGATACTTGTACCGAGCACCCCTTGTCTCGTATCATACTCTTGTCACTAAGCAAGCCGTATAAACTGTACCATTTTTTTTTTTTGTTACTGAACGTTCACATTGGTAGCATAATTATAAACATAGGCCAGTAAGCTCTGCCAGCACATGACACAGCGACGAGAACACTCATAGATACAAAACATCTACATGTACACATCTGTCTACGAGCCTCTAAACATAGTACACATATACATATGAAGGGCCGGATTCTGCCGGGCCTGAATATATACACGAAAGTAGTACCAAGTAACTGGAGCTCCGGAACAACTGGAGCACTGCTACAACACTGCTGATGAAGCTCCTAGGAATCAAGTCTATCTGCCTGCTGACCTGCGCGGCATGAAACGCAGCGTCCACAAGAAGGGACGTCAGTACGAATAATGTACCGAGTATGTAAGGCATGAATAATAACATATGAAAGATATAGAGCAAGGATAATAACATAAAAGAAGCATAGCGCAATATCATGAGGTGGAAGGATAACCTGTACATATAAAGGCCCTTTGGCGGATACCATGCATGCTTAGTGCTGCGGGACGTGCAGCCCGATCCACATGTACATATACTATAACATATAGCTGCGGAACGAGCAGCCCGATCCACAAGTGCATGTAATATAGCATGTTGCTGCGGGACGTGCAGCCCGATCCATATGTATGCATACCACTTTAATTACTTAGAAAAAATATCTCTTTTCATATACATATATAGAAAATACATCATGTCAAGTCGCCGAGGCGTCGGCTCCGATCCATTTAGCCATAAATCCCGCGTCCGGGCATCCCGCGTCCAGGACGAAATCATGTATCATACTCCAGCTGATCAGGTGGCTGTGCGCCTATAGCGCCTTCCCTTTCCCGTACTTCCCCATATACTCATGCATATACATATAAACATACGTCATCTATAAAGCATGCATGAGAGCCCAAGAAAGATACATATCCATCGGAGTGACGTAAGGTCGGTAACGTCCGATTTCATTATGGAACAACCGTATTAGCTTTGTCTCACCTGGAAGGAACAAGTGTTATAAGGCGAGACTACCAATGAAAAGTGTCACTATGAGAAAACATCAATCGGGGTCATAAGGAATATTTTCATGTATTTAGAACCTTTAGAATAGTCATTAACTATAATAGAATTGGGTTATCTAGAAATAATTTAACATCCTTATGTTTTCATTTCTATAGCAGAATATATCGTCAACATATCTATCGTAGGCACTTTTCTCATCTTTAACTTCATCGTTATCGTTATAAGCTCATATTCATCATCTTAGTCATACTTGTCATAGGCGTATGTTCTTTCTTAGCATTATCGTTATCATGGTCCTCATAGACATATTCACACTAGGGGGGTGCTGTACTTAGCGTTTGATAATCGGAACAAGGATCAAAGGTTTCCTTAGGATTCTACTCCAAAACAAGTCAGATGAAGCAATAGAGGAAATCCGGGAACAGTGGGCCCGCCTCGAGTCAAATGAGGCGAAGTACTAAATTTTCATATATTATATGTCATGGCGTTACTTGTGGGGGTTTTAAGGTAATCGGGTCCTCTTTATGCAAGTTCTAGAGGGCTAGGAAGGTTTTTCGACATTTTGCACACTTTCTAGTTCAATTCTACTGAATGATTAGTAGCTAATTTTAGTCTTGGATTTCGAGAAAAGGAATGGTCCCCGAGGCCCGTGTCCAACCCTATTACGTCTAGGACATGCCAAGAAAGGAAGGTAAAGCCTTACATACCTCTTTCCGCTGCTTATGCTATTCCAAATTCAAGTCGCAAATCCGCCAGAATCTACAATTTGGTCACATTTACCAAATGTTAGTTCAAGTGTCTAGAAGTAAAATCTCAAAATGACACTTGTCTACCGAAATTTCGGCAGCACTTCCCCTGTAAATATACCATACCACCAAGTTCAACTTGGCCAATTTCAACCAACAACAATCCCAGGAATGCAACCCGGCCAAACTATCAACATAAAGTCAACAACCATACTAACAGTTTCCATATTCAATCCAAACTAAATTATAATAACTCAATGAATATACCACTTCCTTCAAAACCTTCCAACTCCAATAAAAACAATAATAACCTTATAATATATTTTCCAACAACACCATACCAATACCATTGTTTTCCATACATATAAGAACATGATATTCAATTTACATAAACTTCAATCACAAGTTTCCAACCACCATAATTTCTCTACAACAACAACCAACACACAACACAACACAACACGACACACAAAACAAAATTGATTCATTTTCTTCCATACTACATGCAACTACACGGCCGCACATGCACACTACCTCACGGCCACCTTCACAACTACAATCTCTCAAAAAAAATCATTCAACTTCCATTATCAACATAACACTCACAACAATAACAACTAAACTCTAAACAAAATGATTAACACATAATTTCTACCCACATATACACATACACGGCCACACATAATTTTACTCTTCCATGAATTTCATCCACTTTTTCATACTACACATACAAAATCATCCATAACATAAAAAAATATAAGTTCTTACCCCTTTTTTTTTCCTCTACTTCTTCACTTGACTATAATTGGTAACTTATATGAATATGTGCTCTTCTTGCTCCAAAGACTACCCCACCTTGCTAGGGACCCTTGAATTGGTAAGAAGTAATTTTCAAGAAATTGTTTGTCAATGTTTCTTGGAATACTTCTCTTGGCCGAATAGGCCTTTGATTTTTTCCTCCTTCTCCTCTTTTCTTTTGTTCTTGAATTTTCTAGTGAATTATGGAATAAAGATGACTTTATACAAGTCTTCAACTCATTGTTCCATATTTATGGATAAGTCCATCAACACAAAAGTATGGCCACATGACCCCCCCCCCCCCCCCCCCCCTTCCATTCTTTTTCTAGAAAATTCCTCCTTTTTCTTGATTTTTTTTTTCCAACACAAAAGATGACCCATTTTGTCATCCTAGCCCCTTATTTCTTCACATGGTCAATATAGCCCCTTTTGCGAATTTCTCATTTTGCCCTTAACCTTTCACAATATTTCCATACTAGTAATAGTCATAAATAATATTCAAAACCAACTTGTACATTAAAAAAAAAATTTGGAACCTAGTCGTGTCCTTAAATTCTCACCACTATCTCGCAATATCCGAACGTATGAAATACGTGCTGTAACAGATCCAATAAGTTAGTGTCGAGAAACGTACGGCCTGATCCATATAAGTTAGTGTCGAGGAACGTACCACCCGATCCATAAATGATAGTGCTGAGGAATGTACAACCCGATCCATAAATGTTAGTGCCGAGGAACATACGACCCGATCCATAAATATTAGTGTCGAGGAACGTACGACCAGATTCATATAAGTTAGTGGCAAGGAACGTATGGCCCAATCCATAAATGTTAGTGTCGAGGAACTTACGGCCCAATCCATATAAGTTAGTGCCGAGAAACGTACGACCCGATACATATAAGTTAATGCCGAGGAATGTACGGCTCGATCCAATAAGTTAGTGCTGAGGAACATACGGCCCGATCCATATAAGTTAGTGCCGAGGAAGGTACGGCCCGATCCATACAAGTTAGTGCCGAGGAACGTACGGCCCGATCCATAAATGTTAGTGCCGAGGAACATACGACCCGATCTATATAAGTTAGTGCCGAGGAACGTACGACCCGATCCATAAATGTTAGTGTCGAGGAACATACGACCCGATCTATATAAGTTAGTGCCGAGGAACATACGACCCGATTCATAAATATTAGTGCCGAGGAACGTACGACCCGATTCATATAAGTTAGTGCCGAGGAACGTATGGCCCAATCCATAAATGTTAGTGCCGAGGAACGTATGACCCGATACACATAAGTTAATGCCGAGGAATGTACGACTAGATTCAATAAGTTAGTGCTGTGGAACAAACGGCCCGATCCATATAAGTTAGTACCGAGGAAGGTACGGCCCGATCCATACAAGTTAGTGCCGAGGAACGTATGGACCGATCCATAAATGTTAGTGCCGAGGAACATACGGCCCGATCTATATAAGTTAGTGCCGAGGAACGTACGGGCCGATCCATAAAAGTTAGTGCCGAGGAAAGCACGACCCGATCCATATAAGTTAGCGCTGAGGAACGTACGGGCCGATTCATATAAGTTAGGGCCGAGGAACGTACCACCCGATCCGTAAATGTTAGTACCGAGGAACATACAACCCGATCTATAAATGATAGTGCCGAGGAACGTACGACCCGATTCATATAAGTTAGTGCCGAGGAACGTATGGCCCGATCCATAAATGTTAGTGTCGAGGAACTTACGGCCCCATCCATATAAGTTAGTGCCAAGGAACGTATCACCAAATCCATAAATGTTTGTGTTGAGGAACGTACGACCCGATCCATAAATGTTAGTGCTGAGGAACGTACGACCCGATTCATATAAGTTAGTGCCGAGGAACATACGGCCCGATCCACATAAGTTAGTGCCAGGGAACGTACGGCCCGATCCACATAAGTTAGTGCCGGGGAACGTATGGCCCGATCCGTAAATGTTATTATCGAGGAACGTACCACCCGATCCATAAATGTTAGTGTAGAGGAACGTACGACCCGATCCATAAATGTTAGTGCTAAGGAACGTACAACCCGATCCATATAAGTTAGTGCCGAGGAACGTACGGCCCGATCCATATAAGTTAGTGCCGGGGAACGTATGGCCCGATCCATAAATGTTATTGTCGAGGAATGTACGACCCGATCCATATAAGTTAGTGTCGAGGAACGTACCACCCGATCCATAAATGATAGTGCTGAGGAATGTACAACCCGATCCATAAATGTTAGTGCCGAGGAACATACGACCCGATCCACAAATATTAGTGCCGAGGAACGTACGACCAGATTCATATAAGTTAGTGGCAAGGAACGTATGGCCCAATCCATAAATGTTAGTGTCGAGGAACTTACGGCCCAATCCATATAAGTTAGTGCCGAGAAACGTACGACCCGATACATATAAGTTAATGCCGAGGAATGTACGGCTCGATCCAATAAGTTAGTGCTGAGGAACATACGGCCCGATCCATATAAGTTAGTGCCGAGGAAGGTACGGCCCGATCCATACAAGTTAGTGCCGAGGAACGTACGGCCCGATCCATAAATGTTAGTGCCGAGGAACATACGACCCGATCTATATAAGTTAGTGCCGAGGAACGTACGACCCGATCCATAAATGTTAGTGTCGAGGAACATACGACCCGATCTATATAAGTTAGTGCCGAGGAACATACGACCCGATTCATAAATATTAGTGCCGAGGAACGTACGACCCGATTCATATAAGTTAGTGCCGAGGAACGTATGGCCCAATCCATAAATGTTAGTGCCGAGGAACGTATGACCCGATACACATAAGTTAATGCCGAGGAATGTACGACTAGATTCAATAAGTTAGTGTTGTGGAACATACGGCCCGATCCATATAAGTTAGTACCGAGGAAGGTACGGCCCGATCCATACAAGTTAGTGCCGAGGAACGTATGGACCGATCCATAAATGTTAGTGCCGAGGAACATACGGCCCGATCTATATAAGTTAGTGCCGAGGAACGTACGGGCCGATCCATAAAAGTTAGTGCCGAGGAAAGCACGACCCGATCCATATAAGTTAGCGCTGAGGAACGTACGGGCCGATTCATATAAGTTAGGGCCGAGGAACGTACCACCCGATCCGTAAATGTTAGTGCCGAGGAACATACAACCCGATCTATAAATGATAGTGCCGAGGAACGTACGACCCGATTCATATAAGTTAGTGCCGAGGAACGTATGGCCCGATCCATAAATGTTAGTGTCGAGGAACTTACGGCCCCATCCATATAAGTTAGTGCCAAGGAACGTATCACCAGATCCATAAATGTTTGTGTTGAGGAACGTACGACCCGATCCATAAATGTTAGTGCTGAGGAACGTACGACCCGATTCATATAAGTTAGTGCCGAGGAACATACGGCCCGATCCACATAAGTTAGTGCCAGGGAACGTATGGCCCGATCCACATAAGTTAGTGCCGGGGAACGTATGGCCCGATCCATAAATGTTATTATCGAGGAACGTACCACCCGATCCATAAATGTTAGTGCAGAGGAACGTACGACCCGATCCATAAATGTTAGTGCTAAGGAACGTACAACCCGATCCATATAAGTTAGTGCCGAGGAACGTACGGCCCGATCCATATAAGTTAGTGCCGGGGAACGTATGGCCCGATCCATAAATGTTATTGTCGAGGAATGTACGACCCGATCCATATAAGTTAGTGTCGAGAAACGTACGGCCCGATCCATATAAGTTAGTGTCGAGGAACGTACCACCCGATCCATAAATGTTAGTGCTGAGGAATGTACAACCCGATCCATAAATGTTAGTGCCGAGGAACATACGACCCGATCCATAAATCTTAGTGCCGAGGAACGTACTGGCCGATCCATATAAGTTAATGTCGAGAAACGTACGACCCGATCCATATAAGTTAGTGTCTAGGAACGTACCACTCGATCCATAAATGTTAGTGCTGAGGAATGTACAACCCGATCCATAAATGTTAGTGCCGAGGAACATACGACCCGATCCATAAATCTTAGTGTCGAGGAACGTACGACCCGATTCATATAAGTTAGTGCCGAGGAACGTATGGCCCAATCCATAAATGTTAGTGTCGAGGAACTTAAGGCCAAATCCATATAAGTTTGTGCCGAGAAACGTACGACCCGATACATATAAATTAATGTCGAGGAACATACGGCCAGATCCATATAAGTTAGTGCCGAGGAAGGTACGGCCCGATCCATACAAGTTAGTGTCGAGGAACATATGGCCCGATCTATATAAGTTAGTGTCGAGGAACGTATGGGCCGATCCATACAAGTTAGTGCCGAGGAAAGCACGACCCGATCCATATAAGTTAGCGCCGAGGAACGTACGGGCCGATCCATATAAGTTAGGGCCGAGGAATGTACCACCCGATCTGTAAATGTTAGTGCCGAGGAACATACGACCCGATCCATCAATGTTAGTGCCGAGGAACGTATGGCCCGATCCATAAATGTTAGTGTCGAGAAACTTACGGCCCGATCCATATAAGTTAGTGCCGAGGAACGTATCACCCGATCCATAAAAGTTTGTGTTGAGGAACGTACGACCCGATCCATAACTGTTAATGCTGAGGAACGTACGACCCGATCCATATAAGTTAGTGCCGAGGAACGTACGACCCGATACATATAAGTTAGTGCCGAGGAACGTACGGCCCGATCCATATAAGTTAGTGCCGAGGAACGTACCACCAAATCCATAAATGTTAGTACCGAGGAACGTACGGCCTGATCCATATAAGTTAGTGCCGAGGAATGTACGACCCGATACATAAAAGTTAGTGCCAAGTAACGTACGGCCCGATCCATATAAGTTAGTGCCGAGGAACGTACGGCCCGATCCATAAATGTTAGTGTTGAGGAACGTACGGCCCGATCAATAAATGTTAGTGTTGAGGAACGTACGGCCCGATCCATAAATGTTAGTGTTGAGGAACGTACGACCCGATCCATAAATGTTAGTGCTGAGGAAAACGTACGGCCCGATCCATATAAGTTAGTGCCGAAGAATGTACGGCTCGATCCACATAAGTTAGTGCCGGGGAACGTACGGCCCGATCCATAAATGTTATTTTCGAGGAACGTACCACCCGATCCATAATTGTTAATGCTGAGGAATGTACAACCTGATCCATAAATGTTAGTGCCGAGGAACATACGACCCGATCCATATAAGTAAGTGCCGAGGAACGTACGACCCAATTCATATAATATAGTGCCGAGGAACGTACGGCCCGATCAATAAATATTAGTGCTGAGGAACCTACGGCCCGATCCATATAAGTTAGTGCTGAGGAACGTACGGCCTGATCCATATAAGTTAGTGCCGAGGAACGTACGGCCCGATCCATATAAGTTAGTGCCGATGAACGTATCACCCGATCCATTAATGTTTGTGTTGAGGAACGTACGACCCGATCCATATAAGAAAGTGCCGAGGAACGTACGACCCGATTCATATAAGATAGTGCTGAAGAACGTATGGCCCGATCTATACAAGTTAGTGCCGAGGAAAGTACGGCCCGATCCATAAATGTTAGTGCCGAGGAACATACGACCCGATCTATATAAGTTAGTGCCGAGGAACGTACGACCCGATCCATAAATGTTAGTGCCGAGGAACATACGGCCCGATCTATATAAGTTAGTGCCGAGAAACATACGACCGAATCCATAAATCTTAGTGCCGAGGAACGTACGACCCGATTCATATAAGTTAGTGCCGAGGAACGTATGGCCCAATCCATAAATGTTAGTGTCGAGGAACTTACGGCCCAATCCATATAAGTTAGTGCCAAGAAACATACGACCCGATACATATAAGTTAATGCCGAGGAATGTACGACTAGATCCAATAAGTTAGTGCTGTGGAACGTACGACCCGATCCATATAAGTTAGTACCGAGGAAGGTACGGCCCGATCCATACAAGTTAGTGCCGAGGAACGTATGGCCCGATCCATAAATGTTAGTGCCGAGGAACATACGACCCGATCCATAAATCTTAGTGCCGAGGAACGTATGACCCGATTCATATAAGTTAGTGCCGAGGAACGTAGGGCCCAATCCATAAATGTTAGTGTCGAGGAACTTAAGGCCCAATCCATATAAGTTAGTGCCGAGAAACGTACGACCCGATACATATAAGTTAATGCCAAGGAATGTACGGCTCGATCTAATAAGTTAGTGCTGAGGAACATATGGCCCGATCCATATAATTTAGTGCCGAGGAAGGTACGGCCCGATCCATACAAGTTAGTGCCGAGAAACGTACGGCCCGATCTATATAAGTTAGTGCCGAGGAACGTTTGGGCCGATCCATAAAAGTTAGTGCCGAGGAAAGCACGACCCGATCCATATACGTTAGCCCCGAGGAACGTACTGGCCGATCCATATAAGTTAGGGCCGAGGAACGTACCACCCGATCCGTAAATGATAGTGCCGAGGAACATATGACCCGATCTATAAATGTTAGTGCCGAGGAACGTAAGACCCGATTCATATAAGTTAGTGTCGAGGAACGTATGGCCCGATCCATAAATGTTAGTGTCGAGGAACTTACGGCCCGATCCATATAAGTTAGTGCCGAGGAACGTATCACCCGATCCATAAATGTTTGTGTTGAGGAACATACGACCCGATCCATAACTGTTAGTGCGGAGGAACGTACGACCCGATCCATATAAGTTAGTGCCGAGGAACGTATGGCCCAATCCATGAATTTTAGTGTCGAGGAACTTACGGCCCAATCCATATAAGTTAGTGCCGAGAAACGTACGACCCGATACATATAAGTTAATGCCGAGGAATGTACCACCCGATCTATACATGTTAGTGTAGAGGAACGTACGACCCGATCCATAAATGTTAGTGCTAAGGAACGTACGACCTGATCCATATAAGTTAGTGCCGAGGAACGTACGGCCCGATCCATATAAGTTAGTGCCGGGGAACGTATGGCCCGATCCATAACTGTTATTGTCGAGGAACATACGACCCGATCCATATAAGTTAATGTCGAGAAATGTACGGCCCGATCCATATAAGTTAGTGTCGAGGAACGTACCACTCGATCCATATAAGTTAGTGCCGAGGAACGTATGGCCCGATCCATATAAGTTAGTGCCGGGGAACGTATGGCCCGATCCATAAATGTTATTGTCGAGGAACATACGACCCGATCCATATAAGTTAATGTCGAGAAATGTACGGCCCGATCCATATAAGTTAATGTCGAGGAACATACGACCCGATCCATAAATCTTAGTGTCGAGGAACGTACGACCAGATTCATATAAGTTAGTGCCGAGGAACGTATGGCCCAATCCATAAATGTTAGTGTGGAGGAACTTACGGCCAAATCCATATAAGTTTGTGCCGAGAAACGTACGACCCGATACATATAAATTAATGCCGAGGAACATACGGCCCGATCCATATAAGTTACTGCCGAGGAAGGTACGGCCCGAACCATACAAGTTAGTGCCGAGGAAGGTACGGCCCGATCCATACAAGTTAGTGCCGAGGAACGTACGACCCGATCCATAAATGTTAGTACCGAGGAACATATGGCCCGATCTATATAAGTTAGTGTCGAGGAACGTATGGGCCGATCCATACAAGTTAGTGCCGAGGAAAGCATGACCCGATCCATATTAGTTAGCGCCGAGGAACGTACGGGCCGATCCATATAAGTTAGGGCCGAGGAACGTACCACCCGATCCGTAAATGTTAGTGCCGAGGAACATACGACCCGATCCATCAATGTTAGTGCCGAGGAACGTACGACCCGATTCATATAAGTTAGTGCCGAGGAACGTATGGCCCGATCCATAAATGTTAGTGTCGAGGAACTTAGGCCCGATCCATATAAGTTAGTGCCGAGGAACGTATCACCCGATCCATAAAAGTTTGTGTCGAGGAACGTACGACCCGATCCATAACTGTTAATGCTGAGGAACATACGGCCCGATCCATATAAGTTAGTGCCTAGGAACGTACGACCCGATACATATAAGTTAGTGCCGAGGAACGTACGGCCCGATCCATATAAGTTAGTGCCGAGGAACGTACCACCCGATCCATAAATGTTAGTACCGAGGAACTTTCACGACCCAACCCCGTAGGCCGTGACTAGTGCCCGATCTGGGCACTCAAACACATTCTAATATACAGCAGAAGCCGACGCGGCTTTATTTCAAATTTAGCTAATTTCCAGAAAAATTTCGGCAGAGTTTCCTTTGTTTTACGGACTATCCCATATACCCTGCACACAGAAAATACCAACAAAGGCCACACAGGGCCAACAGGGTAACATTTAAATATATGCGGACCGGCCGCCGCGGCGAATGGGATCGCCCAAACACAACATATACACACAGCTGTACAGAAAGATCCCAACCCACAAACATGTCTACAGACCTCTAAATGGACCAACGGAATCATATGGCGGGACAGGGCCCCGCCGTACCCATGAATGAGAATATACACATATAGAAGTGACAGACTGTACCCAAAAGGTGGCTCTGAATAAAAGAGCGCTCCAAAAATAGCAGAAGGAGATCCTAAGCGGACGGATCAGCAAACCTGTCGTGGGTACCTGCGCGGCATGAAAACGCAGCCCCCGAAGAAAGAGGGTCAGTACGAAATATGTACTGAATATGTAAAGCCTGAGCTGCAGAAACAAAATCATAACTGGTGCTGAACATACAGAAAGTAAACGGAAAATCCAAAGTATCAGATACATATTTACAAAACATGCAGAGTGTGTACAGAACATATGTCATATCAAATCCGGCCCCTGCCAAGGGCCTCGGCAGACAGAACGTGGCCACCCTCCCGACGCTGGTGCCACAACACAGAAGAATCAGAATAGGGGCATAACCCCGTAACATAACATATCATATCAGATGGCCATAGTAAATTATATCAGAACAAGTGTACATGGCACAGCATACTCCACAAACCCATGTACGCGTATACCTGCTGTCACGACCCAACCCCGTAGGCCATGACTAGTGCCCGATCTGGGCACTCAAACGCATTCTAGTATATGGCAGAAGCCGACAAGGCTTTATTTCAAATTTAGCTAATTTTTAGAAAACTTTCGGCAGAGTTTCCTTTGTTTTACGGACTATCCCAAATACCCTGCACGCAGAAAATACCAACAAAGGCCTCACAGGGCCAACAAAGCAACATCTAAATATATGCGGACCGGCCGCCGCGGCGAAGGGGATCGCCCAAACACAACACATACACATATCTGTACAGAAAGATCCCAACCCACAAACATGTCCACAGACCTCTAAACAGACCGACAGAATCATATGACGGGACAGGGCCCCGCCGTACCCATGAACGAGAATATACATATATAGAAGTGACAGACTATACCAAAAGATGGCTCTGGATAAAAGAGCGCTCCAAAAATAGCAAAATGAGATCCTAAGCAGACGGGTCAGCAAACCTGTCGTCGGTACCTGCGCGGCATGAAAACGCAACCCCCGAAGAAAGGGGGTCAGTACGAAATATGTACTGAATATGTAAAGCCTGAGCTGCAGAAACAAAATCATAACTGGTGCAGAACATACAGAAAGTAACCGGAAAATCCAAAGTATCAGATACATATTTCCAAAACATGCAGAGTGTGTACAAAACATATGTCATATCAAATCCGGCCCCTGCCAAGGGACTCGGCAGACAGAACGTGGCCACCCTCCCGACGCTAGTGCCACAACACAGAAGAATCAGAATAGGGGTATAACCCCGTAACATAATATGTCATATCAGATGGCCATAGTAAATCATATCAGAACAAGCGTACATGGCACAGCATACTCCACAAACCCATGTACGTATATACCTGCCCCCTCACATCGAGGCACGGCGAACAATGCAGGGGATTTCGCTTGACAACATATCCTGGCCCGGGCTCAGTGGGGGAAACATTGGGGCATCCACAAATAGAGTCGTGAGAAACTAATGCAAGTAAAATATCATAAATGTTTCCATAGACTCGATGAGGCATATCAAGGACAAACCGATCCGATGAAGTCGGAAGGAATCATAGTAAATGAGTTTCGAGTATCAAAACAATTTATCAGACTTAATGGAATATTTAAAACCATATTAGTTAGGTAATTAGAAGGGTAGTCGAAACGTTTCTTTCAAAAATCGTTCAAAAAGGGGACTTTAGTACATTAAGGGCAAAACCGGGAATAGCGGGCCCACCTCGGAACAAGCAAGACGGTGGGCTCAAATTACGCCCTTTAAGCTTATGGGGTCACCTATAAAGGTTCTACGGACATTCTATAGCTTTTCAAGGAGTTTAGAGAAAGTCTACATACTTTCAGGAAAAGCATATCAAAATGGTTCAATTCTACTGAAGGAAAAACTGAGATTTTCTCTTGCGGATTCCAATGGCCAAGAAGGTCCTTTGAGGCCCGAATCCGATCCTAAAACACTTAGACATGCCAAAAGAAGGATCGGGGTAGCTTTACATACCTTTCAAGCTCCTTACGCCTTTCTAAACTCACTTCCCGTTTCGTCAAAAATCTGCAAATGGTCAAGTTTGCCAATTGTAAGTTATAGATGCTACAAATTCAATTCAACTCTTATTTGTCCACCGAAATTTCGGCAGCACTTCCCCTATACATATAGCACCCCCGAGCACTTAACTCGGCTCACAATCATC
The DNA here is from genome assembly GCF_019175385.1 of Lycium barbarum. Classification (NCBI taxonomy): domain Eukaryota; kingdom Viridiplantae; phylum Streptophyta; class Magnoliopsida; order Solanales; family Solanaceae; genus Lycium; species Lycium barbarum. The sequence continues at coordinate 234,816 of NW_026843440.1, forward strand.
AACAACAACCCAAACAACAACATCAACATCAACAACAACATTAGAAACACAATATGGCAACACTAGTTCTACTTGCCGACATAATGTCATAACCTTTACTTTAACCTTAACTTTCAAACTATTCTCAACAATTTCACATTCATTATCAATCTAGATTATCACAACATAGTTTAAAAGCATTTCATATCGTTTTCCACAAGATATTCATACGATGTACATAATATACAAACTTTCCGCCAAAGTCATAACGCATTCGAAACTTCTAATCTTTGACTTACGTATTCATAACATGATTCCATCTTCCAAATTCATCAATACCCGTCATAATTTGCAACCTCATAACTTCATTTTCATAATGTCGTAAAATCATACTTAAACGACATAAGTTTTCTACAATCCATTTCAAAGCAACTCATATCGTTTTACTTTCATTTACATTGCAAGAATCACAATAACACAATTAACACACTAGACGAACTTAATCCATTTCCATTCCACACACCCCATACCACACGGCCAAACACCCCACTACCAACTACTATCCAATTCATTCAATTTTCATTTCCAAGATGTATTTCATCCCATCCACAACTAGAATATGATATAAGTTCAACACCTTACAATTATACACATACATATATATACACGGCCACATGCCTATATACATATCCACTCGGTAAACTTCTATTTTTCCGTACAAACAACTCATTCTCACATACTACAACACAAACAAAACTTCATAACACAATAAAAAGGAATGAATCCTTACCTTTTTCTCTAGTCTTCTTTACTTGAACTAGTGATCAAATTGAGGAACCAAGTGCTTCTTCCTCCAAGGCAACTACACCAAGTTGAAGAGGCTACCCAAATTAGTAGGAAAACCACAAAATATGAATTTTTGAAGCAAGATTTTTGAGGCTTATTTTTGCACTCCAAAGCCGAAACCCTCTTCTCTTTCTCCTCTCTTGTTTTGTTTTTCTTGTCTTCTAAATTTTTTTTGAACTTTCAATGTATCTTATAGCCCCTTAATTAAATTGTCACATGGTTGCCATGTGACTTGGGTTTGGGCCAAGTATGTTGGCCGGCCACCCCATATGAGTTGGGCCCAAATTTTTCTTTCAATTATTTGGGCCCAATGGATTATAATTCCCGTTTTGTAATTCCCGAAACTAATTTTCGAAATCCCAAATTTTCCCTTAGCGTTCCTCGACACTTCCATATTAATATTCTTTTCATAACAACCCAAGGGTTACATAAATTCAATTATGACCTTATTTCATACAAGTCCAAATTATTTCCAATTTTCCAAAGGTGTGAAAACACGGGATATAACATCCTCCCCTCCTTTAGAACATTCGACCTCGAATGTAAAATTAATCTTATAGGGTTTGAAAACACTTTGGGGGAGTTCATGGTTACAAACAACACATATGACATACGATTGGCATTGAAATGAAATTAAGTAGGGATTCAAGGTTACCTGTGGGCATAGGGAACAAATGAGGATATTTCTTCTTCATTTCTTCCTCGGACTCCCAGGTCATTTCCTCCCTATTCTCGTTCCGCCACAGTACCTTAACAGAGGCTACATCCTTATTACGGAGCCTCCGTACCTGACGGTCCAAAATAGCTACGGGCTGCTCCTCATAAGATAACTGCTCCGTCACCTGAATATCATCCGCAGGAAATATTCTGGAGGGATCACCAATGCATTTGCGGAGCATAGACATATGGAATACCGGATGTACCGCTTCCAAATCAGATGGCAGATCTAACTCATATGCGACATTTCCAATTTTCCGCACAATCAGATAAGGCCCAATATAACGCGGACTAAGCTTGCCCTTTCTGCCGAACCGCATTACGCCTTTCATAGGCGATACCTTCAGAAATACCCAATCACCAACCTGGAATTCCAAAGGACGACGCCGTTTATCAGCGTATGATTTCTGTCGACTCTGGGCTGCCAATAGTCGCTCTCGGATAAGTTTCACCTTATCAACTGCCTGCTGGACCATATCTGGGCCGATTAATTCTGTCTCGCCAATATCAAACCAGCCAATAGGTGACCTGCATTTCCTACCATATAAAGCCTCGTACGGAGCCATCTGGATGCTGGAATGGTAGCTGTTATTATAAGAAAATTCAATCAATGGCAAGTGATCCTCCCAGCTACCTCTGAAATCAATAACACAGGCTCGCAACATATCTTCAAGCGTCTGGATAGTGCGCTCAGCCTGTCCGTCACTCTGAGGATGGAAAGCTGTGCTCAGGCTCAGCTGAGTCTCTAATCCTTCCTGAAAAGATCTCCAGAAGTTCGCCGTGAACTGAGCACCTCTGTCAGTGATAATAGATATAGGAACTCCATGAAGCTTCACTATTTCTTTAATATAAAGCCTGGCATAATCCTCGGCGGAATAAGTAGTCCTGACGGGGAGAAAATGGGCTGATTTTGTCAGCCTATCAACAATAACCCAGATGGAATCATACTTCCGTGGAGTGCGAGGCAACCCTGTAATGAAGTCCATATTAATGATCTCCCACTTCCACGTCGGAATTTCCATTTCCTGCAACAGTCCACCCAGCTTCTGGTGTTCAATCTTGACCTGCTGACAATTGGGACACTGGGCGACGAACTCTGCGATGTCCCGTTTCATGCCATCCCACCAGTATAAGCATTGGAGATCATGGTACATCTTCGTAGACCCAGGATGGACCGAATAGCGAGCATAGTGTGCCTCGCTCATAACCTGCTGCCGAAGACCTGCAATGTCAGGTACACACAACCTGCCCCTGAATAATAAAGTCCCGTCCGGAGTGAACTCGAACGGAGTCTTCTCCTTATCATAGGCTGTGTCTCTGTATTGTGCCAAAACAGGATCTTCATATTGATGCCGTTTGATATCTTCCTTAATAGATGATTCAGAAACCCCTCGGACAGAAATCCGTGTACCTCCAGAATCGGCCAGACGAACCCCAAGATTAGCCAACTGATGAATGTCACGTACTATCCCTCTCCTGTCTGGCTGTAAATCTACCAGGCTGCCCATAGATTTCCGGCTAAGCGCATCTGCAACAACATTAGCCTTGCCCGGATGATACAGAATATCCACATCATAGTCTTTCAGGAGCTCCAGCCACCTCCGCTGCCGCAAATTAAGCTCGTTAGTGCCGAGGAACATACGACCCGATCCATATAAGTAAGTGCCGAGGAACGTACGACCCGATTCATACAAGATAGTGCCGAGGAACGTATGGCCCGATCCATAAATATTAGTGCCGAGGAACCTACGGCCCGATCCATATAAGTTAGTGCCGAGGAACGTACGACCCGATCCATATAAGTTTGTGCCGAGGAACGTACAGCCCGATCCATATAAGTTAGTGCCGAGGAACGTATGGCCCGATCCATAAATGTTATTGTCGAGGAACGTACCACCCGATCCATAAATGTTAGTGTTGAGGAATGTACAACCCGATCCATAAATGTTAGTGCCGAGGAACATACGACCCGATCCATATAAGTAAGTGTCGAGGAACGTACGACCCGATCCATAAATGTTAGTGCTGAGGAACGCACGGCCCGATCCATATAAGTTAGTGCCGAGGAACGTACGGCCCGATCCACATTAGTTAGTGCCGGGGAACGTATGGCCCGATCCATAAATGTTATTGTCGAGGAACGTACCACCCGATCCATAAATGTTAGTGTTGAGGAATGTACAACCCGATCCATAAATGTTAGTGCCGAGGAACATACGACCCGATCCATATAAGTAAGTGCCGAGGAACGTACGACCCGATTCATACAAGATAGTGCCGAGGAACGTATGGCCCGATCGATAAATATTAGTGCCGAGGAACCTACGGCCCGATCCATATAAGTTAGTGCCGAGGAACGTACGACCCGATCCATATAAGTCTGTGCCGAGGAACGTACGGCCCGATCCATATAAGTTAGTGCCGAGGAACGTACGACCCGATCCACATAAGTTAATGCCTAGGAACGTACGGCTCGATCCAATAAGTTAGTGCCGAGGAACGTACCACCCGATCTATAAATGTTAGTGTTGAGGAACGTACGACCCGATCCATAAATATTAGTGCCGAGGAACCTACGGCCCGATCCATATAAGTTAGTGCCGAGGAACGTACGACCCGATCCATATAAGTCTGTGCCGAGGAACGTACGGCCCGATCCATATAAGTTAGTGCCGAGGAATGTACGACCCGATCCACATAAGTTAATGCCTAGGAACGTACGGATCGATCCAATAAGTTAGTGCCGAGGAACGTACCACCCGATCCATAAATGTTAGTGTTGAGGAACGTACGACCCGATCCATAAATGTTAGTGCTGAGGAACGCACGGCCCGATCCATATAAGTTAGTGCCGAGGAACGTACGGCCCGATCCACATAAGTTAGTGTCGGGGAACGTATGGCCCGATCCATAAATGTTATTGTCGAGGAACGTACCACCGGATCCATAAATGTTAGTGTTGAGGAATGTACAACCCGATCCATAAATGTTAGTGCCGAGGAACATACGACTCGATCCATATAAGTAAGTGCCGAGGAACGTACGACCCCATTCATACAAGATAGTGCCGAGGAACGTATGGCCCGATCCATAAATATTAGTGCCGAGGAACCTACGGCTCGATCCATAAATGTTAGTGCAGAGGAACGTACGACCCGATTCATATAAGATAGTGCCGAGGAACGTATGGACCGATCCATAAATATTAGTGCCGAGGAAACTACGGCCCGATCCATATAAGTTAGTGCCGAGAAACGTACGACCCGATACATATAAGTTAATGCCGAGGAACGTACGGCTAGATCCAATAAGTTAGTGCCGAGGAACATACGGCCCGATCCATATAAGTTAGTGCCGAGGAACGTACGACCCGATTCATACAAGATAGTGCCGAGGAACGTATGGCCCGATCCATAAATATTAGTGTCGAGGAACC